>NW_014569689.1:38451-46607 GCF_001313835.1 Polistes canadensis | reverse complement strand
TTTTTTTTTTTTTCAAATGAAATAATCAATTCACTATATAGCACACGATATTAATCACTTTAGCTTTGTTTTTGTTTTTTTTTTTTGTTGTTATTTTTTTCTACTTTTTAACAATTTTTCCTCGCGACAGATATATATATTTAAATGGGAAGAAGAATATTATTTATCAATTACATTTTTTTTTGAATTATAATCGTAACTTATTTCATTCCTTTTTTTTTTCAGATCCGTCCAATACGACGAATTTTAATCATGCTAAATCTTATGTTCAATTATTATTACGACTTTTTATTTTTATACCGGGGATGAATTGATGAGAATTTTTTATCCCTTTTAAATGGTATTTAATTTTATAAACAGAAAAAACAAATAATATAGATTTAAATGAAAACACGATGTGCATTTTGATCAAGAAAAAGTAATTCAAGGCCACATAAAGGTATTTTTAAACAATAAATCAAATTCAATAATTCTACGTTAATCCATCACAATGTTTTCAAAACATTTTCCCTTGTTTCCCCCCCCCCACCCCACCCTCTTTATAATATACAAACCCAATATAGATATAATTTATAATAATTCTCATTGACTCATCTCATCCTGTATACAATTTAATAATCCTTGTATTATTTTCTATTTTTAGTGTTTATTTTAAAATTAAAATAATATCATATATATTTTTCGAGACGAAAAAAATTGGTACCAAAGAACACAGTGTAAATTTTCATAATCGCGTATCACGTAAAAAATATCTTGCTTATTAAATCAAATATATAAATAAACATAAAACACCGTGTGTATGTGTGTACATACATATTACATATCATTAATATGCATTACTCTTTTGTGTTTCTTCAATTATTTTCTTTTTTCTTTTCTATACTTTTTTGTGTTTTATTTTTATATATATAGATATAAAGAGACTAAATAAAAATGAAGAGCATCATATACAAAACAAAAAAAAAAGCTATTTACTATATTATTATTATTATTATTATTATAAATCTATCTATCGGGTGGACCAGTCCACAAAAGAACATAAACATATTTGTTACACTTTTTAGCAAACTTTTAACATAATTCACATTTTTTCTTTCTTTCCATTTTTGTTTTTTTTGTTTTTTTTTTTATAATATATATATAATTAAAGAAGAAGAAGAAGAAGAAAAAAGAAAACATATCAAATCGATCTAAATTATATAAATTGTGTATCAGAGATCGAATTATAACGTTTAGCAACAAAACTCGCGTTATTTTCAATAAAAAAAAGAAAAAACTAATCATTCGCATAAGCACAATGAATTATAAGGCGCTTGGTAAAAAATCTTTGCTAATATTTATTTATATATATATATATATATATAAAAAAAAGAAACTAATCTCAACACGCATTTCATATATCAATATAAAAAAGATATTTCATCTATTTTTTTTTCTCTCTCTTTTTTTTAAGCATAAAAATCAGTAATTGTTCAACAATGAAAAAAAAAAAAACAACGCATAACGACGCCATCCATTTGTTTCTTCTATTTTTTTTTTTTGTTTTCTTAACTTATCTTTTCTTTTCTCTTTTCTTTTAATCTACAATAAAAATGCGAAAGAAGAGAAGCGTGTTTGAACAAAATATTCTCGTTACACGAATTCCAACACACGAGGAGGAGGAGGGGCACCTCACTCGAATACTTTTTTTTTCCTATAATAATTAATTAATTATTTTATTAATTAATCAATTAAAAATGCAATTCCGCAGATGGTGAAAGAGACACACGCACAAACACACCCACCAACACACATACACGCGCATAACTCCCTGGTACATACACGTTCCAAGTAAAAACGTACAATATATAGAAGCCGATATTATTATTATTATTAATAATAATAATAATAATATAACAATAAAAACACAATAAATTACGATTAGACGCGCGTACCTTATCTCTTTGGGAAAATATTATCATTAAAAAATATTCTTATCGTTTAAAAATTCTTATAACAATGTAGTAAAAAAAAAAATAAAGAAAAAGAAGAAAAAGACAAAATAAGGAAAATGTGGTTACACTCGCGATCGCATAATAAATTATAGGAAGTATTTATATAAGGGAAGGGATAAGGGGGGGAAAAAAAAACAGAAAAAAAAAACCATTAATATTTAATATTGCACGTTCAATGTTAGACAGTGCAATTTCTCATCATCATCATCATTGAAAAGACAAATGAAAAGGGAAAAGAAAAAAAAAAAATAATGAACAAATAATAAATCTCGTTAAAACAACGAGACGCGAGTCTTATTCTCAAAACAAAAAAGAAAAAAAAATATAATTTCCAAAGTTAAAAGCAATGGATCCGGCAGCATTAATATATTTAGCAGATTCATATATTCATAAATTGAATCTAAGACGAAGGATGATAGAGACAGACAGAGATAAAGATAGAAAGATGAAAGATAATAGTGTTCAGAAATTGGTATCAGCTCAGTGTCAATGAAATGATGGCCTAGTCGAAGTTCTCTGTTTTAATCTGGCGAGCAAGGCCTGTTCACCATCACCTTCGGATTTCGAGGACATACCGCGAAAACTTTCGGACCTATATTTGTCCCTTAGAAACGTCCGCCTTTCCTCTTTGTACTTTTCTATTCTTTCTCGACACTGTGGGTCACCCAAATCTAGGCCACCGAGATTTTTCAATTGAATTTTCTCGGAACAATTGGACGATGAATTGCTGTTACTGCTGTTGTTGCTGCTTGTTGTAACGGTGCCAACGTTAGGTGTCGAACTATGCTGAACAACATCATTCGATGATTGTTTGACAGGTAAGGAAGAATCACCGCTGGTCATTTGATTGAATTTTGCCTCGTCGAGGGATCTGCTCAATGCTGCACGAGTTGCCCTCGCGTGACGTGCCCTTAAACATGGTGGCAAATGATGGCTCGTTATATTAACAGGTGGTTCCTCAGATTTACCCCTTGCGGAATCCAATTCTTGACGCATTTTCCGTTCCCTGACTATTTCACGACCTATCTCGGAATCAAAACTTCTGCGTTCACGATTGACAACGTTTTCGGTTTCGTATCTTCTTCTAGATGGAATAGACAAATCACCAACCATACCACCTGACAATCTTTGCAATGCTAACTCTTGTAAAATGGCAGCAGTATCTCGTAATACTATTGAATCGTCCACTGGTGAGGATGCATTTGAAAATGACGAGGAATCGTCCAATGGCATTGCTTCGGATGCACCTTCCGGTACGTGTGCGATCCCACATGGTTCAGCTGCGTTCTCCGATGGTATGACAACTTCTATGTTCTCTCTTAATTGCGAATGACGTATACTGTTTCTTTTAGGACTCTCTTTATTATCGTGTTTCGTAATATATTTATTCTGGGTACTCTGATTCTGTTGTTTCTGAGATATTTTGTTGACATCGAAATTTTGGCACTTGTTGGACATATCATCTTTGTCGTCATCCTCTTCTTCCGTTCCGATTCCACAGATTTCTTTATTCTTGTCCAATTGTTGTGAACATCTTTGTATCTCCTGTTGCTTTTGTTTCAATTTCATATTTTTCGTCATATCGGTTTCGCATTCGGTTCTTTTGTTTTCTTGATTTTTCTTATTGCCCTGTTGTAAATGAGTATTGTTGTCAAGACGAACGAAAGAAGAATTGTTGTCAATTTTCATTTCGGACGGTTCCTGATTAGATTCGATGTCGGTTATATTGAGCTCGCAAACTTTTTCGTTACCGTTGTCTTGATCTTGTAATAGGGAAGGTAAATCATTCGTAAATTCGTTGGTGTATGTGGTGGTTGATGGTCTCTGAGTGTCGTCATGTTCATCGAAATCTTTGTAATCTTTGACATCGTTAACATCACACGTCATGTCACCGGAAACTTGTGCGAGAACAGGACTCTCGGTTAAATCGCTAGCACCGATGCAAGATGTGTCCGTGTCTACGGTAGAACCCATAGTAAGATCCAAAGAAGTTCGTGAAATATTTTCCGACATTGATCTCAATTGTGGTGCTTCCGTAGCAATGGCAGGATTCATTGTACCCTCTAAAGGATCTTTAGGACTACTCGATTCGCTGCTGGGTGTTGTAATCGAACCAGTTGTCCTCTCGACGATAACCCATTCCCCAGAATCATTAGTCGTGGTAACCATAGGTTGCGTTTCCGTATTTGTAAAGATTTTATCGGAACTATCGCATATTACGAAACCGGAATCCGGCAGATCTTCCAAAGTTTGTTCGCAAGACATCGGTGAATCAAGATCAGTTGTGTTGGATAAATGTTGCCCGTGTAAATCGGAATTTTCGGCTATCATTACTTGATTCTGTATATCATTTGATCGATGATGATAATGATGATGATTATTATTGTTATTATTATTATTATTATTATTTGGGGTTTTTTCTTTCTTTTTAACATTCGATGTATCCTTCTTATCTATACTCAATTGATTTTTCTCCATTTGACATAATTCGGACTCGTCCGTTATGTCTTTAGAGGGTGAAGTCAATCTACTTGATTCAACTTCGCTGCACAATGATATTAACCTCTCGCAAGGGGTCATTTCTTGATCCGGAATATCAGATATTCCAGCGTCCGTCGACTCTTCGTTATTTCGAGCTTTGTTTGACTCGATTATAGTGTTTTTACTATAATGATGATCCTCGTGTCTATCGTAGCTACGTATTATTTCGCAAGACTTAGCGTTATTCTGTTCGTTTAAACTTACTGATAACCTATGACTAGGGTCGGATGTTTTATCGGAAGACACGCTAGCTCTGTTCAAATTATTATTCGTATTGGTTTGTTCGTCGTCTATCTCTAACGGCAAAGTAAAACTTCGAAAACTAATTCTAGGACTATTAACTGGTATCGGTGAAGTCGAATTTGAAGTTCCTTGCAACGTTGCCGGAGTCAAAGGAGTCGATGCTTCGGATAATAATGGCAAATAACCTGGAGTTGGTAACGGCGATGGTGTTTCCATGTTGTGTACGTCTGCTGATACCATTACCTGAAAAATAAATCCATATTAAATAGATTAGAATATTATATTGACAGATTTGTGGTCACGTTATTTTAGAAACACACACCTGATCAGGACTTTGACTATCGATAAAACGTAATTCGACGTCACAATGCAATCGTTCTTCGAGTCTCGATCGTTTTCTTTTGGAACCTCCGGTAACTGGGGGACACTGAGTACCTTCCGTCCTCTGTCGTCGAGGTGATGCTTCGACCGAAGCAACTCCAGCACTTTCCTCTTCCGAAAACATTCTCATCTCTCTTTCCTCGAGATCAAAATTAAGTTGGATCTCCGAAAGATCGAGTGGCGATGTAGGATTGGGTGCATCGGCCAGATGATCGAAATAAGAATCGTGAGATACTGATCTACTATGACCGCAAGGTCTCGCCGGTGGTGGTCCCAATAATGGACCCAAACTGTCCTCGCCATCCAAACTATCCGCACTTTTGACTGGTCTCAATCGTCGCAAAGAGTTTAAGGAACTTGGCACCGTTTCTATTTGGGGTGGCGTGCCAACTTGTCTGGCTTTGCCTCTGGTACCACCCAAACCACCTCTACCGAACAAAGCTCTCCAGTTTAATGACGGTGAACGCTTCGAGCCATTTCTCTTTCGTGGCAGTTCTATCACCGTATGATAATGCAATGGCAAACCTGCTGGACCCGCACCAACTTCAATATAATCTGGTTCCCCTCTCACACTCCTATTTCGTGCTTCCTCCAAACTGAGCAAACGAGCAGGTGTCGTTATGGCTAAAGATTTTGGCCTACCGACCGGTCCATCGCCGAATATTAATTCAGCGTAACAGACCAAAAATTCTGTCACCACTGCTTGTACTCCTACACCTTGTAGGGCAGCCACCCCACCAACTTCCAATTCTTTGCATCGCAAAAGATTAGGTGCCCAAACGATTGCAACATTTCGCGGTGTCATCCCAGTTTCCGAGCCACGTGCTGCCACTCTTACCAGATGACGCATCAAATATTCTAAAGTTCTACACACAAACAAATATATATTAAACGTGACTGACTTTTTAATCGTGTATCATTCCTATATTTGTTCAACGTATTCTAATAACAATTAACAATGAATTACCTGTAATGTGGTGGGGGTAATTTTCTAACGGCATCTCTCATTCGTCTCAATCTTTCCGCGTCGGTATTTGCTTGAACGGCGCTGACAAATGTCGAATAAAGTTGATAGGTGCACAAGGGATTCGGTAATTCTCTGAAATACATTTTCAATAGGGACGCAACGGAGTGTATATCCTGTAAGATACTTTCGTCGGAATGCAATGCTGGAACGCGATCTTCGTCGAACGCATTTCTTAATCTTTGAATGTTGGAGGTGACACCGCTCAATCGATAAATACCATCGACGAGGCCATGGTTTTCAATGAATTCGGCGCAACACGTTAGAACCGTTGGAACTATATATTTGAAAAGAAATCATAAAACCACATTAAAAGTTTTAACAAAATCAAATCAAATCAAATCAAATAATAATAATGTTAATGTTTTACCATCTTGACCAGAGTTCAAAAGATGTTCACCCAGATCGCAACCAAATACGCGTTCCTTTAAAATCCCAGATTGTTTTAACCTTCTCCTAGACGGTCTGTTCAAGATAAACGATCTGAAGAAGGCAATTAATTTTCCGTGCTTTCTAAGCACCGGTTTTACCGGTAATTTCGATCTGACCGTAGCCGAGACTGTTAAATGACGTGGAACTTTGTCTCCGATTACCGCGACACATTCAGCTGGGAAGAAGCCGACTGCGAATCCGTGTTTACCACGCCACCACGTACTTTCACCTGGTGGTGGCATGTCTATCACCGAGATCATGTCTCCGACCTGTAAAATACGTTTTACGATGTACCCATGTTAATACATACAGGATGTTAAATTAAAAAAAACTAGATCTGGGTATAAAGAAAGAAAAAAAAAAAAAAAAAGAAACAGAGAACAGGTATCAAGTTAACAAACAAAATCATTTAAGATCAGTAGTTCTCAACCATTACGGATTAATTAATTGTAATACTTGTTGAACGATCTATCTTGGAAATCATTAGTCCAAATATAGGAAACTAACTAACGAACGTACGTTTAAATAGAAATAGAAATAGAAAAAATCAAATCTAAACCTGAAATGAGATTTCATCCTGGGCCTGTGCAACGTAAGGTCTAACAGCATAGGCCGCTGCAACAGCTGGCGTGTTTATGGGACAGGAATCTGATTCCGGTACCAGTATCCTTCTACCCCTGTTGTCTAATTGCAACCAATTTAAAACGGGACCGCAATTAAGACCCTCGTGATTTAGGCGTGAGAATCTTTGGAGGTAATCCTTTATCATAACCCAATGTAATTTAGGCCTTGCATCGGGTAATTTAGGCAGGGATGAAAATTTTCTATCGAATATACATCGATGCAATTGTTTGTCGAACATTACGAAATTGTCGTAGGATCGTTGTAGGGTCCAACATGCGTCACCGGAAGTTACCCTAACAGCATAGGTGTCTGTTTCGTTGCTGCCATCGCTTACGGATACCTACAAATGAATTAAACATTAATTTTCTTTCAATTGAATTATTGTTTAATAAGAATATAATTTTTTGTTTGGAAATAAACTGACCTCCAATGTACCCAATTCCACGTGCTCGTAATGGAAGTGGGCACACTCGTCGAGTTTAGGAAACCTTGCTATACTTCCCATGTTGCTACCAGAACTAACAGGTGTACTGAAGTCGTCCGTTCGGTTACATCCTAATCCCTGCGTCAGAAAACATAACTAATTGTTAATAATTACAATTACAGAAATATAATATCAGTGTCTTAAAGAAAACAACAAGTAAAATCAAATAATAAATGGTGCAAACTTCTATTAAAGTATAAAATCAAATAAGAAAAATATGTTTCTATTTGTATTTGTATATCGTTGTTGTTGTTGTTGTATTTTATTATCCACGTGGCAGAATATTTTTATATAGTTTTAATCTTTAAATAGACCAAGGAAGGCGCCAAATTCCTCTTTTTTCTCTCCCTTTTTAAAACATTCCTTTTCGTTTTCCTTTTCGTTCAAAGAATTCCACGAGAGAACACGTACGTTTTGTTGTTAGGTGAGGTGG
>NW_014569689.1:35788-38386 GCF_001313835.1 Polistes canadensis | reverse complement strand
GGCGGGCGGGCGGGGTTTCATTTGTTGAGGAAAGGGGTGAAAGGGGGGAGGAAAAAAGGGATAGGAGAAAAACGTAGTAGGCACGTTCAGTGGTCTCGTTTGTTAGAGGACAAGATCAATGAGCGAGTCTCGGGTACTTATGTTAGTTAAATTCTCCATGCAGGATGATTCATCCGAAATTATAGGCGCATCTTCGTTCAATTGCTAAACCCCCAGACGGATACTCACTTTGTTTCCTTTATTCATCATGAAATTAATCATCTTTCTCTCTCTCTCTCTCATTTTTTAAAGTTAGTTTTAACATAAGTCAACTTATTTTTTAACGAATATTAAAATGTATTGATCAACATCAGTGACTTATTTTGAAATAATAATTTTAAATCAATCCAAGTACGATGACTTTCATTAGAATTTGATATTCAGAAGAAGATGATGATGATGATGATGAAAAAAAACTGTGTTCTCATATTTGTGAATAATTGTGATAGTGTGTAATATTTGCAATGATAATCGGAGTCTAGTGAACTGTGCCTAGTCAAAGAAACTGGTCATCACTGTCTTCCACTTATGTATGAGATACGTGTGTCTGTCAGTATCTGTGTATGTGTGTGTTGTTCTAACAACATCGAGAAGGAACAAAAATGTTGGTTTTTTCTTTATTTTCTTTTTACAGCAGCAGCAGCAGCAGTTACACTTTTGATCTGAATGAAAGGTCTGTCTATTCGCAAAGAGTTAGAAGCATATAAAGTTTCTTTACTCTGATTCTTATATCTTATGAAGAATTCCGATCCAAGAACGCGGATGACGTTTTAAAAATAAATAAAGTGGATATTTTTAATAATTGTTTTTTATTTGATTATTAATTATTTTTTCTTTTGTTTTTATCGAGACACACTCAAACACAAGTCAAAGTTTCTGCCATATTTTTTAGGCAAATAATAAAGGAAATGAAAAGTAAAAGAATTTGTTGTCTTCTTATCTTAAACGAAAAGACTTCCTTCTTAACGTTCAAGTAAAACTGTATATATATATATACAGTGTCTGTATATGAAGTCTTCTTCAATCATACGAGTATTACCAATTATCTCATTTAACCAACAAGCATTCGCTTTCATTGCTCGCGATTATCCTGACCTATGATCAACACGATACGATAAAACACCATAAGGTGTATTTTTAATATAATATTTAACTGACTATAGTTTTTATTTTATAGAAAAATAATAAACAAAGGGATATTCGATAAAAATTTTTCTATCAATTGGGAAGAGAATACACACCATGAATCAATTATTTTATTAAATCATTAAAAAAATAATTCAATATGTTATGCACTGAGAAATCCCCATAAATATGTAACCATTCAAATTTGTCCCCAAGATCTTGTTAAACTATGTTGATTATTATATTTCAACGTTTTGTTATTAAAAATATTTTTTCAATAGAATTATTTAGAAATTAATTAAAATACGTATTGTACGTATGTTGTTGCATTAGTTTTTAATTTTCATTTCATTTCGTAACATGAAAAATTAATTAGGACGAAATTAAAAAAATATTATCGATTATTATTACTGAAAGTTTAAACAATCAAGAAAATGATAACCAAACCTCGATTTGTATACTTTCTCGTATTATTGCAATTAAATATCGATATATGTTGCACGTACGTGTATTTGTAATTAAAAAAAACAATGCATCCAGTTGACAAAGGGCAGAAATTTAACAAAGCTCTCAATGTGTATCGATGAGAACAAAATCGAAAGTTAGAAACCTTCTTCCACTTTTATAAATCATTGTAACACATGCACGTGTATATTATACATAAACAAACATATTTTTCTTCTCTCTCTTTCTCTCTCATTTATTTTCTTTCCCATCACAATCTTTTTTCTGCATACATTTTTGTCTCATTTGATGTATTAAAACGAACAGCATAAAAAAAAGAATAAAGAAACATATATTGCATAAATAATTTTATATTATTTTAATATCGTATATAATATATTTGAATTTAATTTATATATTAATAATAATATAGTATATAATTTGTTAAAATATTTTGTTGCCATATTTTGTTCTCTCTGCATGTATTATATTTTATTATTTTCTTATCTTTTATTTTTTTCTTAGTCGATATTGGATGCAAAAGAGAAAGAATTTTCAAACGAAGATAAATTCGAACGAAAGTAGATTGGATTTTCATTGAAACTCAACACTCTTCCACCCTTTCTTCTCCACCCAATCCCACCCCACCCCTCTTCATCCTATTGAGAATTTCGATATGTTGTCGTGTCACATACTGCGAGAGAACTATGATAAAAGATGACGTCAATACGAAAAAGGGTTTTAACTTAAATCGCATTTCTTTCTAATTTTATTTATATACAACGTTTAAGAGAAGAAAATTATTTAAATATATCGATAAAAAAAATGTTTATATGTAATATATAATAATATATAAGTCTCAAAGGGAATTAAAGACGGTTAATAAATCTGTTGAATAATTTATTTTGAACTAGTTCAAATAAATTAATTATTATATATAATTATATAATATAAATTATATTATAAGGGAATTAATTTGTATAAGAATAT
>NW_014569689.1:32634-35418 GCF_001313835.1 Polistes canadensis | reverse complement strand
TATATATATATATTTTTTTTTATATTGTTAAATGATGTACAATATTATTATAATTTATGCGAAATATTTGTAACGTTTTTATTGGACGAGTTTCAAGAAAACGTAAATTGGTAAGATTCTTCACAATGCTGAGAAAAAGAGATTGCATTTAATTCGGTCAGTAAACCGAAAACGGAGACAAGTATTCCAGTTTCGTTCCAACCCCCATCATCCCCCTTTCTCGTCCGTATTTATTTCCATTATATGGGTCATTGTAATTTTTGGCAACTAAAATGAACCCCATCCCTCCCTTCCCCGTGCATTTACTTAACCCCATTTCTTTTTCCTATTCTTATTTATTTTCTATATTTATTTATTTATTTTATTTTTATACATCAAACGCGCGTGTGGAAATAAAAAATTATAATTAAATGTAACATTTACATCGCGTTTCAAACGAGTCGAATAAATTTTCTGTAAAAAAAAAAAAACATAAATTCGTGATTAAAATTAAAATATACGTGAACCAGATAATAATGTAATTAAAAAGAAAAAAAAGATCATTATAATTAAAACCAGAGAGAGAGAGAGAGAAAAATATTCATCCACCATTTAATTTTCTCCTAGGGGAGTCATTGTGTATTTTTTTGGCAACTAAAAACTTTCGTATTTACTTAACCCATTTCCATTCTTTCTTTAATTTTATATTTTAATTTGTTCAATGCAAACACAAAGATCGTGGTAAAAAAAAATCAAATATTCAAATTCAAAGAGATATTTAAATTACTTTTCGCGAATAATATAATTGTAAGGAAAATAAAAAAAAAACAGAAAAAAAATACATTTGTTAATATACGCCAATTAAGAGGGAGGGGGAGGGGGATGATCATTTGGTAATTGGTATTTGCCACAAAAAAAAAAAGATATCACGCGTAAATATTTAATATAATTGAAAAAAAGAAAAATAAAGAAAAAATCAAATACGGGTCACCCCGTATTTTTGAAAATAGAAAACGTGGAAAAAGAAAAAAGAAAAGAAAAAAAAAAAAAAATTCGAATTTCTTCTTCTCTCGCGAATTTCAATGCTTGAGATTTTAGATTTAAAAAAGAAAAAAAAAGGGGGGGGGAGGGGGCAGGAAAACAACCAAAAGAAAAAAAAGAGAATGAAATCTCTGCCGATTTCTGGCCTCTTCCATCTACTCCACCACCACCACCACCCCCCTTGCTCCCCTTTCGAAAGGATTTATTCGTGCCGTGTTTCCAAAATTAGAAATGCTTTGGTAAACGCAATAAACGCCACGTCCAGACCACATCCAATCGTTCCAGAATTATGTCTTCTTATCGTGTACACCCGATGTGAGCTTTAAAAACGACATCAAATTTCAAATGTTTACTTTAACTTTTAGTAATAAAAAAAAAAGAAAAAAAAAGAAAAGCCTGGTTTTTTATATCGGTTTTTATCGTAGACGCGTTTAGATATATAAATTTCGTTAAAAGATATTTTTCGATGGAAATTCATTTTTATTAACAAGAATAAAAAAAAGAAAAGATAAGAAAAAAACAGAACGTTTATTCGTAATAAATATTTGTACCGTATATTTATCTCAAACACACATTTATCTCATCGAATATATATATATATATATATTGTATTTTTTGACGTAATTATTCGTAGAGATAATAAAATAAAGAAAAAAAAACATTTAATTGATATTCTTTATAACGTTTGCATCAAATATTTCCAACGTTTCTTTTCCCTTTATTATTATTATTATTATTATTATTTTGTTTTTTTTTGTTTTTTAGTTGTTCATTAAAAATTATAATTAAGAGAACACACACACATATATATATAATATCAATTGCAATAATTATTTTACCATTTTAAAAAAAAAAAGTTAAACAACTCAACCTACTGAGATATTAAATAAAAAAAAAAAAAAAGAATTAGAACAGCATTACTGAACCATTAGCAAGAAATAGAATTATTCCATTATACTATATTGCATCAATAACATAATTAGAAAAAAAAAAAAAAAAAAGGGATGCTACGTAAATGTTTCGTAATTGTTATAGAAAATCTCTTTAGGTAATGGTAAAAAGAAAAAACTTCGAATGAAAGTATTTGATCATGAAACAGAACTCTCCCTCACCTCACCCCCCAAAAAATAAAAAGAAAAAAAAGAACAAAATTCTAAAAGAGAGAAAGAGAGAGAGAGAGAGAGAGAAAATAACGCATAATGTTTAACCAGCTTTGCCAAAAAGTACGTTGACCCAGTAACGAAGATCAGTTGCAGCTGTTCGGTTTGAAATGCCTCGTGCTTTGCGAGAGGTTCCTCGAAAGCTGAGGGAATCCGATAAAAGTACCTTCTTCCATCCCACTCCCACTCCCACTCCCACTCTTCCTCTCGAAGTTACACACATTTAAACACATTTATAAGAAAATTTACAGACACACACACGTACACAGTAGCAGATACGCACTTGACCAGATGTATTTCCAAACGCGTGAAACGCGTGATCATCATCATACTTGCTTATTCCCATTTACTTTTGCACAATCCGGAAGAGGATTTTACTCTTTCAATGTGTTCCTCCATCGTATTAGAATACTTTAAATGAAAACTCGAAATACATCCTCCCCCAACCACCCACTCACCCTCCTCCTATTATTTTCTCGTGTTAAATTATTTATATTTTTAGATTAAATTACGATCTAACGAAAGTGCAAGAAATAAATCCAAATGAATGAATAAAATCGAAGGAATATATTTTATGGGATAATTATAATTTGTCTTTTATATA
>NW_014569689.1:26730-31420 GCF_001313835.1 Polistes canadensis | reverse complement strand
GAATAAAATCGAAGGAATATATTTTATGGGATAATTATAATTTGTCTCTATTATATAGAATTATTATTATTATATAGTTTATTTGTGTTTATTATATAGAAATATAATTGAGACAGGAATGACAGCAGCAACAACACACAACACACACACACCCAACACCCTGTACCACCCCTTCTCAAAAAGTATTCTCTTTTTTTTATTAAATGGAAATATTGGAAAAAAACAAACGGCTTACCCATGAGAAACATCGTACATGATCCTCCCCTCCGAAGAGAAAAGCACCGATAACACCGTAACACCAATCGCTCATAAAACTCCAATAATTTTATCCACCGATGAAGAATAATAACTGACACACACACACACACGCACACGCACGCACACTGTTTAGATTATGCACTGTTTTTTTAAACGGTTTTGTGATTTGTAGTGTTGTGTCAAGTGTAAACAAAATTTATGGTGCAACCAAAATCAATCCTTTTTTCCTTTTTCAATGAGACGTCGTCATCCGATGAACCTAATAAATTGTTAGGGGAAAAAAAAGCACACACACACAATTTTTCTTATTTTATTTTTCGTTAAACCCCATGGGGTAAGATTCTCAACAACAAAAAAAAGCAGGAAATATTTAATAATAGGAAAATAAGAACAAAACAAAGTCAATTACAATTATAAAATAACACTTTCCGTATTATTTTTAATAAAATAAGATGACGATAATCTAACAGAAAAAAGAAAAATAAAATATAATTACGAATAACCATCACTGGAATCAAACAGATCACAAATTTTAGATACCAGAACAAAGTGCATCAAACAAACAAACGAAAAGAAAAGAAAAATCCCTCAAAAAAAACAGTAGTATACAGAATAAAGACAAAAGGAAAGAAAAATAACGATGATGGATAGGATAGGATAAGATAAAGGGTTTGGAATTGGGGGTTGAATTATCGGAATACCTCGAAACTATCAGAACAACTGCCGCAACCGGTAAGAACACGACGCATAGCTAGCTAGCTAACCAGCTAGCTAGTGTTGAAAGCTAAGTCGAACGAACAGTAGCTGGTTGGTGTTCCTCGAAACGGGTTAGCTAGCTAGTTCCTTTCAACCCCGAAGATGAGGACTAGGTGGTGGTGGTGGTGGAAGTAGTGGTGGAAGTGGTGGAGAAGGTGGTGGATGAGAAGAGGAGAAAGAACTCCTGTGGCGTCTCTCGCGGTTAGTGTCAGCCCCGTGTCCTTCAGGATGAAGGAATGAGGGTGAGGATGAGGAAGAGGAAGAAGAGGAGGAGGATGAAGAACAGTGGGTGAGGACGCTGTCGTTGTTGCGCATCGACGAGGAACCATCTCTCGAATCCATTGGATCGTACAGGAATATCGGGGAAACAACGAGTGAGAGTTGGGGTGGTATGCTACACCTTCACCACCACCATCATCATCACCACTACTACTACTATCATTCGAGGGAAAACTAGGTCACACGGAATACCACCACCAGAATCAGTAAACCACCACCACCACCAACCAGCAGCAGCAGCAGCACCACTACCAGTACCAGCAACAGCACCAGCAACAGCAGCAGCAGCAGTTTGATGCTACCAAGCGGACTCTACCGGCACTGATTCTGCACTTTCAACTTAAAACACAGCCGCCATCCACGGGATTTTACTGGTAATTTCGAATCTACCCTTATCCATTGAATTTAAACACCCCTCACACTTCTTTCTTTCATTTTATCCTACGAAATTACAACCAACCTCTTCCCTTTCTTCATATAACTGGGTTTACAAAGTTTAAATACTTTTCGGGGGATGCAAATATCAAATTTAAACAGCTAACCTCTCTCCCTCCTCACCCCCCATCCCAAGGGTTGTCGATGGATTTTATATTTAATCGATCGATACTTTTTCTGGAGAAGAATTTCTAAATCAAATTATTAGGTTATCAGAATTGAATATAAATTATTATTTTTGATCGGAGGTTCTCGTTTGGTATTAGAATTTATTTGAAAAGTTATTGAATTTTTGTGTTCGATTATTATTTGAAAGTATGAATATAAATTTTGATGGATTTAATTTACTGGAGGGGAGGAGGAGGGAGGGAGTCCCAAGATAATTGCTTCCGTTTTCTGAATAAGACAATAATAAAACGTTATATAATGGAAAATAGAAGAGAGCATCCATCCCCTAAAATGAAACTGGGTCATAACAGAAGGAACGTCTAAAGTGGAGGGGGTAAAGAGAGAGGTAGAGAGAGAGAGGGATGATTTGGAAAACGGTTCTCTGTTTTACGATATTATGTCGCACGATGTGCCAATTGGGAAAAGTGGAAAATGGTTTTATTGACCGGTTTTACTATCAACCAATGTGAACGTTCCAAATTATCAAATGTTCTCGATAGGAAAGTTCTTATTTAGTCGTTAATACCTAAAGGGTTGGAAAATGGATGGAAAGTAGGTCAACGTGATGAGAGAATTAGAACGAATGTCTGATAGTATGTGTGTGTGTGTGCGTGTGTCAGGGAAAAAAAGAAAGGAAAATAAAATCAAATGAAATGAAAGTAAAATAGAAGAGGTGTTTTTTTTTTGTTTTTTTTTTTTCTAATGAAACGACAGATAATTCATGAGATTCGATTGCTATCACTGGTATTACTCAATTAAATATCGAGAAAACTAGTTTTTTTTTGTCTCTTAGAAAACCAGAATCCTTAAATTGGACAACTTGAAGTAATCGGTTCACATCTACGTTTACAATCAAACACACGCACACACGCATACATATATATATACGTTTAAACGTTTACGATCATTGGAAGAAAACAAAATTGATTAACCCCAGTCTCTCTCTCTCTCTCTCTCTCTCTCTCTCTCTTCTGTTAGATTATCGATTCGAAAATGGCGCCATAAAAAAAGCAAGGAGAGGAAAGAAAAAAATAGGAAAGGAAAGAAACAAACAAAAAAAATAGAAAAGATAAAAGAGGCCACACGTCATTGGTCGGTCGTAGTGGTCTCTCATAATCGTTAGGATTTTTTTTTTCTCTACCCCCCCCCCCTATTACTATTGGTAGATTTATACTAGTTTGTGTGTGTGTGTGTGTTAGATTGGTATAGTCTTTCAAATACATTTCCAAGAGTAACATCTTCGCGAATTGGATCGCAGCACTTAAGATTATGACTCATGAGAATCCGAGATCAGGTTTAAGGGATAGAAAAAAAGAAAATGAAAGATAATATATATATAATAATAATAATAATATAAGTATATTTGTGCAATAAAATTTCTGCAATGGAGTTAATGCAAGAAAAATATAAAAAAATAAAACAACATTCGAATGATAATTATATGTTTTCAAATCAGACATACAAAGTTGATAAAAATAATTTGTAGATTAATTACAAGAATAAAGTGTGTGTGTGTGTATTTTCAAATCACAATATATGATGATTAATATTCAATTTTATTTTTCTATTTAAATGTGCATTTATAATTATTAAAATACTAAACAACAACGTTTGAAAAATTAAAAGAACAAAATCTACGAAGTCACGTGGACAAAATTATAAACAATAAATTATTATATTAACTAGTTTGTGTGATCTCTTGAAAATGATCGAAAAAAAATAATTCCAAATAAAAGAAAAAGAAATTTTAAGAGAAACGAAGAGACAGATAGAAAACGACTAAACATATTTAACGATAATCATTTTTTATTTTGGATACAAATATTAACAAGATTAAAACAACTAAACAGGAAATTTATCTTTTACCAGAAGATAAGTGTTGTAACATCACTTGAAATGTTACTTTTAAACGAACCTTTCCTAATAAATAAAAAAAAAAGAAATCCAATCCGTAACCAATCGAATAAAACGTGTCAGACGAGAGAACAAATACAACAAGAACAAAAAAAAGAAATAAATAAAACAAATACGACGACGACAAGGGGGAAACAAAAACAAACAAAAAAAATGGTTTAAGATAAATCTAATAATTTGTCGTAACGATAAAAGGGTGGAAGTCGTCGTTACGGTACATGATTAATCGTTCTGCCGATAATACCATTGAACTAACACATATTCGCATAAGATTTCAGTATACACTATACATATATATAGATATATGCATGTTTAAATGCACATTGATATACTACTTTCTCTTTCTTTCTTTTATTTTCTTGTAAAAAGAAATAAAAAGGATGGAATGGGGTAAGGGTGGAGTGGGGAATGGGGTTAGGAGAGAAAAGATCGAGTGTAAGGTCGAACAAATGCATGAAAAGTCATGTGTAATTGGCATTTACAATTAGTCTTAACCATTGGTAATTAAGATGTATCGAGTTTTTGAAGAGAGAAAGGGGATAAAATAAACGTAAGATTGATTTACGAGTACGCGATCAAAACAAACACGTAACAATTTCTACGAGTTTTAATCTATACGATGAAAGTTAACGATCTGTTAACGTTTTTTAATCACTCTTTACTTACTTAAGTGTGTTTTCGTTTTTTGTTAATTACTTTATATTACTCTCTTGATTGTATTTTATTTTTATTTTTATTTTTATTTAATTTGATCGACTGTATTATTATTATTTTCTTCTGTCATTAATTGTAGAATACTATAGTTTGTTTTTCTATTTTTTTAATATATTATAATTATATATATTAATTATTAATTATATATATATAATATTATTATATA
>NW_014569689.1:25032-26405 GCF_001313835.1 Polistes canadensis | reverse complement strand
TTTTATCATATTAATTATAATATAATATAATTTTTTTTAATTTATTTTTTGTTACACGTTGTGATATACTTTTAAACACATTTTTTATCTCGTTTTTAGCATACCATTGTCAATCAAATGCACAACTTGCCACTTAATTAATATATTAATCAATTGATTATAGGATTCTACACTTTTATAAATTAATAAATTAATATAAATTTAGTAAGAAGAACAAAAAATATATAATACAAATTTTCAGCATTGAGAATAAATTTGTTTATCTCAGAATTACGAGTAAAGAAAAATATTGTTAGGATAACTCGAATAATCCTCTAGTAAAATACTTGAAAGCAAAACTTTTGGCATTGGCATCGTTTTATTTACATGAGGGAGATAAGGGTTTAAAAAAAATAAAAAAGGGGATAGAAAAGAAAAGAAAAAGAATTGTAAAGAGCTTGATGTCTCATCCATGTTCTTTCGTGGTATCACTCGACTAATGCCCTGTAAGCACTTTTAAATGGCCCTTTTTCAAAGGTTCAACAATACTTCTCCTTCTCTCGTTCAATTTTTATTTAAGTAAATGAAAAATAATAAATGCGTGTAAAGATATCGATAAAATAATTTTTTTTTCTTCTTTTAACAAAATCAAAATCTGTAGAAATTTTATATAAATAATTAAATTAATTTATTATTATTCATTTAGAGGTGCTTTTTTTGTTATTTTTTTTTTTTAACGACTGGTCTCTCGAATATCAACGTCAATCAGATTGTCAGATTATTTTTCCCTAGATCATAATTATTTAGAAAAAAGAAACCTACACCTTTTGCAAAACGCGGGATATAGAAAGGAAAAAAAGAAAAGGGAAAAAGCGGGGGTGGGGGGTTGGTATTACAGTAAATGGAGCAAAGTTTAGTCGTGGGATCTTTTCGTAAAGCAAGCTTCATTACCCTCAGTTCAAAGTCCATGTTTGCACGTTCTGAATATTCGTGGTCTCTTGGTAAACTTCATCCCGGAAACGTATCGTTTGAGTTTTCGTCAAAAGACTGTAGTCAAAGTAAGAATGAAAAACTATAATAAGCATATATTATCATGATCACAAAACAAACAAACAAACAAACAAACAACTTACAGTAACGAAAATTCTTTAAACCTCGTATAAAAAAAGAGATAGGATGCATCCAAATTAGGATTTCGATATGATGCAATTCAATTCTACTTACGTAACTATAAAATTAATAAATTAGATAAACGAATTGTTTTCTTTTTCTTTTTTAATTTATCAAACTTAATCACAATTAATCGTATTAATTATTTGGTTATTTAAAAAAATCTAATAATGCATAATAAAAAGTTTGTTACTTTTGAATTATTCAATTACTATAAAACTACA
>NW_014569689.1:23618-24858 GCF_001313835.1 Polistes canadensis | reverse complement strand
ATATTATTTCATTTTTGAATATTATTAATTAAACTTATTAAAAATTTTCAATAATAATAATTTGTTAATATATAAATACACACATAACATACCTAGTATACTATATACATGGATAAAAATAATCCCTTTTTTTTTTTTTTTCTTTTGATATACCATAAACTTGCAAGAGACAGATATAAAATTCTATTTCCACCATTACGGTAGGAACATTTCTCTTTTGAAGGAGTGAGAAGTTGGTCGAGGGGGGACACCAAGGGGTTCAAGGGAAAAGGAAAAGGGGGAAGGGTAAAAAAATAGCGAAGCTTTTCCTTGGAAGTAATAGTAATAGCTAGCAGTAGGTAGAAGTTGAAGTAGGAGTAGGAGTAAAAGTAATGTTGTAGTAGTAGTAGTAATGGTAGTGGTAAGTCTTCTTAGAGGATGAAGAAGAAGAAGAAGAAGAAGAAGAAGAGAAAACTGGGAACACAGGAATATACTAGACGACACGACACGACGCCAGTGGCACCACCAGCCTATCGATTTGCTCTCACGTTGCCGACGAGATGGACGAACTGAGAGAGAATGAGAGAGAGAGAGAGAGAGAGAGAGAGAATGAGAAAGAGAGAAAAAGAGAAGGGACAAGAACGAAATAGAGTCCAACTTCCGCGTTCTCCTTTGAAATTGGACTTTACGAGCCAACCCCAAAAGAAATATGGGAAGAAGATGAAGAATGAAGGATTTGGGATTATAAGGACACTCAAATCCTCACTCCTTATATTTACACCGTTAAATAAGACTACTACTACTACTATTACTTTCATCTCACCCCCTCTCACGCATTATTGTTAATATTTTTGATTATCAAGTTACATTTTTGATTATTTATTCGAGGTCCTGTTTTATTCGAGGCAAGTGTATTTTGTTATAATGTTAAATGATTATATTCACACCCTTAAATAATATTTTTTTTTCCTTCCCACCTCCACATGATTATTAATATTTTTAATTATCAAATTAAATTCGATTATTTATTCGAGGCAAGTGTATTTTGTTAGAACGTTAAATGATTATATTCACACACTTAAATACTAATTTTTTTTTCCCTCTGACTCCCACATGATTATTTGTATTTTTAATTATGAAATTAAATTTGATTATTTATTTGAGGCAAGTGTATTTAGTTAGAACGTTAAATGATTATAATTATTTTGACGTTAAAGTTAAGTGAACAAAATTCATTTTGCATAGTATATAATATTTGTAG
>NW_014569689.1:19815-20963 GCF_001313835.1 Polistes canadensis | reverse complement strand
TGAACAAAATTCATTTTGCATAGTATATAATATTTGTAGGAAACATAAATCTGTTTAGTATCTATCCAACAAGAATAACCTCATGATCCTATCAAGATAGGTCGATAAACGCGTTTGTATATATCTACATGGTTGGTTGGTTGGTTAGTTGGTTGGTTGGTTGGTTGGTTGGTTGGTTGGTTGGTTGGTTGCTTACACCGATCTAGGTACAACGAACTACGAGCTTACGTGGATCTAGAAAAATGTGGCTATTCGTGGCTCTCTCCTTAAATAGATTCTCATCCATCTTCGGATTGCTATCGAAGGTATACACGAGTAACATACAAGTTTGTGTCTATGGAATATTGCGTAGGTGGAAATTCAGATCTCGTTCGTACGTTCATTCGTTCATACGTTCGTTCTTACATTCGTTTGTACGTTCTTTTAGTTTAGTTTAGTTTAGTTTAGTTTAGTTTACTGTTAACTATTTGCATTTGTAAATCAAGAAAATAGAAATGTTAAGGTAAACGAGATAAGATTTTGTTTTTACAATTAAATCGATTGAAACCAGTTACGTTTATTAAACGTTTATACGATTTATAAATGACTACGATCAATGTTGTCAAACTGTATTTTTATTATATCGATTAGAAATAAATGATTAATTGAAATTGTTAAATGTTTTCGTGTAATTCTAGTGCGAATATATGTATTATCAATATTGTTAAGTTTATTGTTAGTGATATGTGTTGCAGGGTAACTGGATAAGAGAAAATGCATGCAAGAAAATTCGTTTGAAAGAGGAGGAGGAGGAGGAGGATACGAACTGAGAAGAATTGGTAATGCGAAGATACTGCCAAATGCTTGTTGTTTTAAGTATCATAAAACTTAAGTAAAAAGATAATCGTAGATATTAATTTTTTTAATATTGTCACAATTTCACAAAAGTTAGATTTTAAATTGTACACAAATTTCGACAAATTATCGAACAAATACAAACTTTTGATTTTCGATATAGTAAAAAAGGATAGATAAATAATCGATAAAAAGAAAACAAAACAATCTTCAATATTATACGTAAAGAAAAAACAAACTAAAATTCTATTGATTTAATGAAAATCATTAAACAATATAATTCCAAATGTGTCATCATTTAAATATAAATCCAA
>NW_014569689.1:15216-15761 GCF_001313835.1 Polistes canadensis | reverse complement strand
GTCATCATTTAAATATAAATCCAACACATTGACAAATCTTTCTATTTATCTGATAATAGATTATATCAAGATCAGATTAATTGGATATTTGATTAACCTGTAAGGTATGTGGCAATCAAATGAAATCTGAAACTATTACTATTACTATTAATAAAGTGAACAATGAAATGAAATGCTGAGTAAGTAACTTTCGAACAATTTAGTGATCATCGATTGAAACTTTATCTATGATGTTTCTCTAGTCCTTTATTGAATAGTAACAAGTGTAATCAAGGTTGACGTTAAGATTGAAAACTGGTACTATCATTCGAAACTGTTACAGATCGATCTAGTTGTATGCCACGAGAAGACATGCGCGAACGTGAAAGCTCTCTGCGGTTGTCTATCAGTCTTCTCTCTCTCTCTATCTGTTACACACACACACACACATACATTTTCTATAAATATATATATATATAGATTCATCTCTTATTCAGTTACTCTCACCATGAACAACCATAAACCACACACAGCATCTGGAGTTAAGCGAGATAGATTAGACGGAT
>NW_014569689.1:12071-14726 GCF_001313835.1 Polistes canadensis | reverse complement strand
ATTAAATACAGATATTGAATGTATAATTTCCAAAAAGAACAAAACATATATTATCGGATTATATAATTTTTAATTAATTATCATCATCCCCTAAACAATAATATATTCAATGAGTAATATAATATAATTGAATATTTTTTATAACGCAAAAGTATTATATTTTTTATACAAATTAATAATAATAACGTAAATAATTAAATACAAATATTGAATGTATAATTTTGCAAATGAAAAAACCAGATATTATTTATTACATAATAATTTGTAATTATCATCATCATCCCCTATATATAAAAATGATTATAATATACGTGAAAGTATCTGAAGATATATTTTGAAAGAAAATGAATAAAAAATCAAATAGAAAAGAGAGAAAGAGAGAATGTTTATCGAATTTGTGGAACTAACCTTGGCGGTTTGTGGCTCGATGTCAGTGAGCCGATGAGCTCGAGGCCTCTCTTGAGTTGGTCCTGGCATCCTTTGCAACCTCTCCGTTGACGAGGACGAGGAAGACGAGGATCCAGGCCTTTGGCCCGGTTTACCACGTGCCAGGATGACGGCACTGTATTTACTTTCCTCTCGAACGTAGAACCATTATTCTTCCACCACGTTTAATTTTATCTACAAAAATTCATTCATGACACTTATTCACGTTTCTATTCTCCAATAATAACAATAACAATAAAAATCCTATTCACAATTACAATTACTATAATAAATACATGTGTGTGTGTGTGTGTGTGTGTGCGTGTTCATTAATATACTCGAGTATTAAAAAATAACATTTAAAATTATAATATTGTATTGATAATTTTTTATAGTTTATATTTGTTTATTAATTTTAATCTAACAATTTGATTTGCACAAATATGCATTGATGGGGGTGGTTACTATAATATATACATGTGTGTGTGTGTTCATTAATACTTGAGTATTCAAAAATAACATTTAAAATTATAATATCGTGTTAATATTTTTCATAGTTAATGTTTGTTTATTATTTTTAATCTAACAATTTGATTTGCACAAATATGCATTGATGGGGGTGGGTGGGTGTAATATTATTTCAGTCAAATTCAAACGAAACAATAGAATTAAATGGAAATGTATGTCTTGTATCCTTGCATTAAACTCACTATCTTTCTCTTTTTCTATTTCTATCGCGTTAAGTTTGATACGCTAAAGAAACAAAGATTAATTTCTCGCGAATGTGGTTATAATATATTATACAAATTATTATTATTATTATTATTATTGTTTTGCTTATAGAAGATTTATAAATCTTTTCAAGCTTACTACTTTCTCTGATAGATTATAAACTGCACTGATTGATCCCTTTGGAAATAGGGCTGTAACAATTTATAGGGGTCAAAACTATCACACGGAGGAGCATATCAGAAAGCGGATATGAGTAACGATCGTGTAGAAAGAAATGAAGCCCGCACCTTTCAACCTTTTTTTATTTTATTTTTTAAATTAGAATTTATGTTTCTTCTTCTTTTTCTATCATAAGAACATATTTATTACCATAAAAAAAAAACGAACAAACAAAAATAATAATATTATAACGATAAATAATATAATAAACGTATGGAATAAAAAAAAAAGGGGCCAAAAAAAACAAAGATAGAAATAACGAAAAATATTTTCCAATATTATCTTCAATATAATACAACGTAATAGTAAATTCATTAATCGCACGTGAAATATAATAATAATAATAAATAATATAAATAAAAAGAGAGTATTGGTAAAACGATGAGGATGACTGACCATTGGTGAAATAAAAAATTCTGCACAGATAACAAAAAAATCAGAGAAAAAGAGACACACAACACACAAACAGACCTAACACAAAGATAGAAAGAGAATAGAAAGAATTAGGGACGAGTTAGGGGTTGGTTGGTTGGTTTGTTGGTTTGTTGGTGAGGATAATAAAAGTTTCGATGCAACACACACGGTACGTTTAACATTAAAGCGGTGATATTTACTGCACTGCGTCGAACTGAAAACGGTTCGATGGATATACTGTTTTAAAAGCCTACGACCTTGCAACACGGCCTACGGGGGACACACTTCTCTCTTTCTTTCTTTCTTTCTCATATACACAGAGAACGTAACCAAGAGAGATAGAGAGAGAGAGAGAGAGAAATAGAAAACGAGGGCCTTTTCGTGACCTTTGTCGAAACGAGGAATCATCAAGGGGGCCGAGGAAAGTCGGCCAAGCAAAACGCAATCCTCCACCTCCTTCTTCTCAACGTACCAGAAAACTTTTCTCTTCTCTTCACTTCTCTTTTTATCTTTTACGATATTGCAAGAGAAATATATTATAATAATATAATATTGTATAATATATATATGTTACTGGACATAATTAGAAATCTGTCATTGTTAGTAATTCCTTGGCATTCTCATCAATGCAAACAGCATTCCGATGAAGTCGGAAATAAAATTCTTACAGTTTTTCTTAAGCATTGAATATAATACATTGATATTCTATTAGAATATTAAATTACTATTTGTCAGAGAATGTGCAATGCTGTAAATTGTGCATCTTTGCTAATTCTTTGAAAAGTTTTGGTAAATATTTTTTATACTTAGAGCATGCGGATCATAATGATTTTTATATTAAATTAAAGTGCACTCTTTTGTCTA
>NW_014569689.1:9798-11121 GCF_001313835.1 Polistes canadensis | reverse complement strand
AAGTTCAGAAAATGTCAGAGAATGCAATGCTGTAAATTGTGCATCTTTCCAATTTTTTAATATATCGCGAGATGAAATAAAATTGAAATATTAATGATAAAAATGAATATTACGAATAGATATCAATGTTCAAACGTAATTTTTTTTCGTTTTTGTTTCCAATATTTTGTACTTTACACGTTCGTGTTTTTGTTTAAAAACGAAACTTCATTTGATTATTCGACTATCGTCATGAGATTATCTGATTATCGTATGTATATTTTTGTTTCTTTCGATTGACGCATGAATTTACGTATAGAAATAAATGAATAAGCAGGAACGATAACAATGATATCATTAGGATAATAATAATAATAATAATAATAATATCAATATAAATGTAATATCCAATTACAATATTTTTTTTTTATCAATGATTCTCTCAGATGACAAATGAGATTTTCCAATGTAACTTAATATACAAACAATTTTATTCACGCACATATATTTGTTCTAATTACTTTTTCTTTTCTCTACTCGTAATATATTGGAATTCTATTTTATCGTTACGTATCAGGTAGGAGGAGAGAGAGGGGAGGGATGGGAGGAAACAAACAAACAAATAAAAAAGAAATAATTCGTGAGTTTAAAGGGGATTTGCATAAAAATCGATGTAAAAATTAAGTGATATCCGGTCGAATGTAGATGCCACCCTTGTTCAACCAACTTTGTTGGTTGGATGGATGGATGGATGGTTCATCATTGGAGGTTCTCGGTCTCTTTCACAAAGAAAGAATCTGTCTTTCACGAAGAGGAGAATATCCGGCTGGCCGAGCTTAACTGGCGAAAGAGGAGAGAAAGATGAGTCGTCTTTGTCGTCTCTCTCTTTCTCTCTCTCTCTCACACACACACACATATACACACATTCCCTCTCTTTCTCACTCACTCTCTCTTTCTCTATTTTTTTCTTTCTTTCTTTCTTTAAATTCTTTTTGCTTGTATTTCATTTCTTCGCGAGTTCGGAAGATCTCGCGGCAGTTAGTTGAGTTGTTGGAGGAATAACACAGGACGGAAATAAAAATGTAAAAAAGCCGCAAGTAAGTAAAAAGTCCACGCCACATCCGTTCGTTCGTTCGTTCGTTCGTAAAGAGGGGAAAGAGAGAGAGAGAGAGAGAGAGAGAAGGGGGTTATTAAATGTGTACATCGTAATAAAATTATTTATCTCAGGTTCCCAATATTCAAATTAATGCTTCAAAATCAAACCCGAATGATCCTCAAACATAATCGGTTTGATTGATTTTGTTTGTTTCTGTAATTTACATTAAAAAAAAAACAAACAGTTTA
>NW_014569689.1:0-8947 GCF_001313835.1 Polistes canadensis | reverse complement strand
TTCTCTAATTTACTATAAATATATGATAGGATAATAAAAAAATGATTTATCTCTACGTTACACTTTGTAATTAATTTTTGAATTAGAAAACTACAAAACAAAGTTCAATATTGAAACCGATCAGATTATGGGGACAAAATTTCATTTAATTTACTATCCTACGTTGAAAATACGAAAATATTTAGTTGATCCATTCGACTAGCAGCAACTGTATAAATAACGATAAGCAATCAACTACCGATAGGTTTCACGTTATCATCTCACGTTATTTCTTAGAAAATTGTATTAAAAATATAAATCAAAAGTTTGCTTTTATTTGCGGTAATTCGATTTTTGTACCGGGCTTATTTTCTTCTATAAGGTAAACTTAGATCGATAAAATTGAATCCATAGAAGTTTATTCGTATTCTCGAGCCTGTTTGGGCTTCGTCATCCTGCTGCCTAAAAGCAGATACGAAAGGTTCCACATACACACACACATATACACACACATACATCAAAATATACACCATGTACTTTAATGTACTAATATATATAATATGTTTGTTCATATGATATACACACACATGAACCCACAAACACACACACAAACCAAATTAGAAAACATACTTTTGAGTCATTCTGTATACACACATACATTTCTATATAAAAGATATGTAACACGTATACATATTACACAAAAAACACACGTATCTATGTATAAATGTGTGTACGTAGAATAGTAGAGATAAACGAACGACTGAAATTTCAGTATGGCGAATTCGCTGAGCGTAGACGATGAACGAGGATGCAAAACTTGGCATGGTGCGAATTTGACGCTTTCCGGACGCGAATCTTCGCACGCTAATATTTGCCTACAGAGGACTGAGAATTTACATTAATATATATATATATATATATATGTATGTATATGTATTTATATGACCGAGATATGTATAAACCAGTCGTTGATTTACAGGATTTGGTATAAGCCTTTCAACGAGACTCGCGTGAAAGCTATGCAAGTGTGTTGGGATTGTTATGTGTAACAATTTTTCTCGCACGTGCTGCTGCTGCTGCTGCTCTAGACAATATACAATCTGACAATAGAATTTTTGCTCACGCGTTTAACATTTCTTCTTTTATATATCATCTCATTATCACAGTATGCGGAATGCATTTGTAGAAACAAATTGGATTATTCAGATAATGATATAATAATGGGAAAATGCGATTATTTAATTAATTAATTAATTAATTAATTATAAATGAAAATTTATACTATTCGAATAATTCGAAATACGTGACGAGATTATGCTCATATTTTTTTGTATGTCTCAATGTTTCAATAATTATTATTTATTATCTATGATAATCAATAAATTATTAAATAGAGACACGGAGATTAGGATTTAGATTTCAATTGATAATTAACAAGAACAAAGAGAGAAGTAATTGTTAATTTATCTTATAACTGTATGCATATAAAAATCAAATCTGCACGTATAAAAATCATGCAACTATAAAACTATTATAATCCTTTAAATTTCTACTTCATCGATATGTTTTTTAATTAATACAATTTTAAATAGTTTCATTTTTTTAAATTCTCATCTATTGTTAATAATTATTGACACAACCATCCCTCTCTCTCTCTCTATTTTTCTCTCGTACATGCACCTCATGTGCATAATCTCGTTTGAAGAAACCCTGTTTTCAAGATGCATCTTTTTATATTGGATATTTTCAGTATGTAGTATATATTCTCAATGTGTGTGCTTAAGTATGTCGTTTATTGCCAGAGAATGCGACAACACGCAAAGATCGTTTTTCTTGGTGTTCCAGCTTACGCAATGGGTGCGACACTACGAGGATGATACGCGAGGGTCATGACGCGTCTGCTGCTTCAAGAGACCCTCGACACAAGTTATGTAGACTTAAACTTAAGCTACTCTTTTTCTTTCTAATAATCGCATCCGTTGTTGTTCGTATTTTACACATGTATCTGCGAAAAAAAAAAAAAAAACAGGAAAAAAAGAAAAAACAATACCATCAACGTCAAATTAAACCAGTACGTTAAAAATCATTTGAAATTTTTACAACGAATGAACGAAGAAAAAAATTAATTTTTGTTTTTTAGGAACTACGTACATTTCATTCGAATTTTTCAATCGATTCTCACCCTATTGCGAAAAACTGGATGGGATGGTGAATGGGGGGGAATGGGGAATGGGGATGGGGTTTAAAAATGAAACATACAGGAAACCTGTATCGTATGTAAACCCCTCTCTCTGTCTCTCTCTTTCTTACTCTTTCAACTTATTGGCAACAGACGTTTGTCTGCGACAGTTAGAACCCCTCCTGTTGTTGTTGTTCACTACTACCATTTATTAGAGAAAATGAAGCTAATCGTGTTGCCACCAGTCGATGGGTCAGCTTCTCTAGTGTCGTTCAAACTAACATACTGTTTACAAAATAAGAAATATCATAGGACCCTAACTAAAAATTACTACTAAGCTCGTTTAAAAAGGGAAACTTATTAAACGTAACGTTTTACTATAATAAATTAAATGACCAATTATTTATTATTCGTATCTGGAATGTAATATGAATTGTTTAAAGAAATAATCCAATGAAACATAACATAGAGAGAGAGAGAGAAATAAAGTGCATACTTTTATCAGAAGAAGAAGAAGAAGAAGAATTTATATATTATATTTTATTTTATTTATTTTATTTTTTTTAACCACAATTTATATCGAAATAATGTTTCATTATACACCTGTCGGTTACCTCAATTCTCAAGGATAACTCGAAAATAATTAATTAACAAAATTAAATAAAAATTAATAATTAATTTACATTTAATCATACATTTTTTGATTGAAAATCAAAGAAATTGAGACGGGGGTCAGAGAAGGGGGGTGACAAAATTCGAATTCTAAAAATTGTGTTTATATTTATTGTTAGATAGAGTGTATATATATATATATATATATACCTTTGAGAAAAAAAAAAATTGAAAAGGTTTTTAATTATCGTTTTAACAAATATAAAAATTGTGGTTTTTCCTATAAAAAATCATTCCTATAAGAGAGTGTTAAATCGTGTTCTCCCTGCACGACATCGGTCGTAGTCACCCGGTAATGACGTGCCTTCCCTTCTCTCCCTTTATCTTACTATCTTTCTTTCTCTCTTTTTTTTTTTTATCTTTCTCTTTTTCTCCCTCTCGTCACGCGAGAAAGCATCGAATTTGCGTCCGGGTGGTGGTGCCGGCAAAGCACCACAACTACGCGTTTTCAACCTCGTTGTCGTTGTCTTGTCGATAAATCCAACACATATACACATTTACTCTTCCCCCCTTCCCCCTCCCACGCTTGCTTAACCCTTTTGTACCATTAAGAAAAAATATATAATTAATAATTAATCAAATATTTTATTTGTGTTGTATACTTGAAATTATTTTGATTGAACCTAACACACTGGGACATGGAAAATGCAAAATTTTTGCACACACATTCCCATGAATGAATAATTCGTTTCCTATTTTATTATATTGTATATAGTATTGAATGTTTAATTAAAAAATTCGAAATGTATATAACAAATTGTTTGTTATGTATGATATATGTTTGGTACTCCTCGTAAACGATTAGAAATTAATTTTTCTACTTTGATTCTGTGTTGTTGTTGTTGTTGTTGTTTATTATTATTATTATTTCTTTTGATCTATTTTATCACAACGCGTAACTGACGAAACGTAATAATAAATATCCGCGTGTTATATGTTTCCTTTTATCTGTCTCTGTTTCTGTTCTTTTCGTTTCCTCTTTCGCGCAGAATAATTCTCGGTTATGTCACGGGAAGTCAAGTGTCGTGTGTGGAAAAAGAGAAAGAGAGAGAGAGAGAGAGAGAGAGAGAGGATACCAAACCAAACGAATAATACTATCCGTGTATATACGGGCATATACACATGCACACACGCAAATACGTAAAACACGTACTTACAGGGTGAGTCAATAATATCTGTCGTCAGGTGAAAATAAATACGTTTTGAATTCTTCTCAACAAACACACAGACACACACATAGTGTATTATTTTATTTATAAGACCGTGGGTGTAATATTACGAAATAAGGAATTTAATTAATATCGATTGAGTAAATCTCGTGTCTGATAAATTTAGATAAAACTACGTTCCATAGAAAATAATTCAAACGTTATTACACGTAATACGTAAATTAAATTCGTCAAATTATTCTCATTCAATATAAATTTGAAAATAATCTATATAAAAGAGATATATAAACAAAAAAGAAATACAATTATTACATTTAACAAAATAATTATTTCTCGCATCTCTTCATATTATAATGTTTCTTTTTTTGTCTTTTCTTTTCTTTTCTTTTCTTCACAGCAGATTTATTGGTCGTATCTCGTGGGTCAATTTTCTTATCAGTTATGTATGCGTCACACACACACTTTTACTTTACTTTTCTTCTAATAAAATGCAACTCGTGGCGTACGATAAAATTCGTATCAATTTTTAAACAAGAATAATCCTATATATATAAAACATATATTTATATAATATAATATAAAAATTATAAAAAATATTTGGTAATACAAGAGTAAAAATAATGAATTGTTTTAAATAAACAACAACAGCTAAGAATATTCTTCTAAAATTCACTGATATTAACTGACTCACCACCCTGTGTCTTCGTAATATTACACGACCAATATAACGCATATAAACATAAATCTATATACGCGTGTATATAGGTATATTTAAACCAATACGTTTACAATTGCCGAGAAGAGAGTTGTGCTTTATGGCTCGACTTATATACGACCGAGATTCGATTCGTCCTCGACGCCAAGCGCAGGTGAGCCGCGAAGGAAAACGGCCACGTCTGGTAAAACGAGAAACAGAGACAGAAACAGTAAGAAAGAGAAAGAAAGAGAAAGAAAGAGAGAGAGAGAGAGAGAGAAAACTGAGAACTAGAAAGAGAAGGAGAGAAAATTAATAAAAAAAAAAAAAGTGAGAACTAGATAGAGGGAGGTGTCGGGGGGTGGTGAAGGAGAATGATGAGGAGGAGGAGGAGGAGGTGGGGAAAGGGGGTAAGGGGGAAAGTCATACGGAGAAGGAGATCGCGCTCATTTTCATTCGCGTCGCGCGCGCCGATATTCGCGGGTGCAAATAAGGCCGCGCGCAAAAAGGTTGGAAGAAAAGAAAAGAGAAGAAAAAGAAGTAGAAAAGAAAAAGAAAAAGAAAAAGGTTCGAGGATGAAACTTGCATGCCAACCAACTAAACCAACCACCTCTCTTCGGGATGTTCTCGTCTTTCCTAACACCCTGCCCGTGTATTAATAATACTACTCGTCAAATGCTTCCTCTCTTACCGTGCATACGATGGATGCACACGAAAAAACGCATACACGCGCAAAGTTATACGTATATGTAGTATGTCGTTACAGGCGCATACCTTACACTCATACAAATACGTATGCAAAAGGGGAATAGATCTAGAATGTATAATATGTATGTATATATATTCTGAAATGTATAAGACTTTACATACGTATTTTCGTATTCGTACGAGTGTGCGTGAGTGCGTGTATGTATACGTGCGTGCGTATATTCACTACCACTCCCGAGTTGAGAACCCCTGTGCATAGAACGGCGAGACTACTACTACCGATGATGATGATGATGATGATGATGATAATGATGATGATGATGACGATGATGATAATGAAGAGAAGAAAGTTGCATTAGAATGATCGGTCAATGATGAAGGAAAATATATATTGACCAATGAAATACGAGCCATGTTATTTATTTCTTCCTTTTTCGTTTACTTTTCCATAAGCAGTTTCTCTCTCTCACACACACACACACACATACACACATCTCTCTCTCTCTCTCTTTCTCTCTCTTACTCCCTTTTACTGCGTCCCGAGAGTACTCACTTTTTGTCGTATTACCAGAAACGTATTACTTACTTGCGTACGCGCCTAAGTTCCTATATTTTCAGTCCCTTTTTTTCATAATTTGTTCTACACATACACAAAAAAAAAAGTACACGGAAGAAAATTAAACGATTTATCGTTACGCACCACCCCCGAGAGAAGTTAGTTCGCTTAAGTTAACCTTCCTTCGACGAGATAGATTCCGAAAGCGCGACGCTGTTTTCAATGCGCTGTCAGCCCAGCAGACCCGCCTAACCTGACCCTTTCGTTCCGAGTACGAACCCGTATATGGTGGGGGCAGCTCAGTCTACTGCGCAACCATCCGCGCGCATTAGGTCATCTCGAAACTCTCGATCGACGCGCCAAAATTTGAATCGATTTATTTCCATGTTCGATTATTTGTCATAAATTTAACGGAGATACATTCGAATTTATAATCTGGTTTTTTTATATATTATATTTTACATTCGATTTATTAACTTAATACGAAATTTATTTGAAAGTAAAATATTTAATTACTAAATCCATACACATTTAATATATATCGAGATAATTTTTATTTGAATTAAAAATTACGCGTTTTCGGATAATATTTCGATGCAACGGAGATGTTAATTATTAGTATGGGAAATGAATGATTGACGAAGATGATAACAGGGTCGAATGATCAACGATGAGAAATCATAAAAGAGTAGTAATTTATCTCAAACAATTAGATCGAAGCGTAGATAATGTTTGAAGGAAAAAGGGACGAAGAAGACCCGAGAAACTTTGGTGGAACATTCGATAAGACTATACTTCGTAACACTCGATTATGTTATCGTAATAACGGCACGTCGATAACCTTTCTACAAAAGGGTCCTTCAAATTCAAAGCCGAGTTTAGATGCTTCTTCCTAGGAAATTTGCATTTCTCGTAGGAAAACAATGGGGAGACCAAGTTAAGTACAGAAGTCTTCTTACTCTCTCTCTCTCTCTCTCTCTCTCTCTCTCTCTCTCTCTCTCACTCTATCTCTCTCTCTCGTTCTCCCGTTGAATTCATTTAACCCATTAGTCTAGAGGCTTCCTAATGTCGCTTCCGAGGAATGTAATGAGTCAGTACAACGACCAGCACCGGACTGTATTCTGACGCGTTTTCTTCACGGGGGATGATGCATTATTCAGCTGCAAAGAAAATAAAATACGCGTCAATAAAGTATGACGATATATAAACTTATCATTCAAAAGATAAAGAGAAATAAAATTAAATAAAATGCATTTTTGATCACACATTACACTTACATCATTAAACTACTTAATATTCTTGGTACATATTAATTTACTTCTTTGTTATTCATAAGAAATGATACTCGTTAACAGTCTACTCTTCCTCTTGTCTGTTTAAATTAACAAATTATGTAAATGAGATATATGAGTGCATAGACGACCTTGCAGTTGTTTAAAAAAAAAAAACAATTAGGACAAAGGAATGGATTTTTTACTTGGTAGAAAAGATGTAATTCTCGTGAATTAAAGGTAACAATTGGGTCATGAGCAAATCTCTCAACTGTCCAGGATTTTCCGTTTTCAACAAAGCAAAAGACTTCTCTTTGAATTCGCTGTCCAAACTTTGCCGTACTATATCCGTCACGGCGGTGCTCAATATTTGGCAAGCCTTATACTCGTCGTCGAGAGGCACGTGATTATTGTGTAGCATTTTTTTATCTTTACGGTATGTTACTTTAACGGTGGGATTTATTCGGCAAAGAGAAGTGATTAGTTCCAATACGGTGGCCTTGAATTTCTCAACGTCGCTCGCCGTCAGCTTGTACTGCGAAGAGGAAATTTGATATGCAATAACAAACAAACCCAACAAAAAATAATACTAAGAGAAAAAGAGAGGAAGATCTAAACCAGTGGCGTGATTTTTTTTCTTTCAACTTACCGACAATATAATCGATAAATATTTTCTACAGGAAACCAAATCGATATGTTTCTTCTCTTCATTTTTAACGAGACACAAAGGTTTCTTTGGCGGGTAATGTAAATCGTATACTATCTCGAAATCATTTTGTTCGTCTTTCAAATAAATCATAGCGAGAATATTTTTATAACATTTCATTGAAATTAAATTGTTAAATATGTATCGTAAAATATTTAAAATATTTGATTGATTATTATCGCAGTATCCATAGTTGGTCAATTGGATCGAATAGTGTCCGCCATGTTCCTTCGACATTTTAACATCCATATGAATATATTTGGATTTTTTTAATTTACCATTTTCGGATTTCCATAAATCGAGAAAGCGAAACAACGCCTGTGGAAAAACATTTCGCGAATGCGTTTAGTGAAAGTGTATATTTATATTTATACATACGTACATACGTGTATAAAAATGTATGCCGGTTAATTAACACAACTTAACTGACACGAATTAAATTATTCCCACGTTTACGCTCGAAGATGAAGAAAAAGAAATTACATTTCAAATCTATAAAATCTTATTTTCTACGAATAATATTTTCTCTTTCTATCCATATTTCAAGCAACAATTTTTCAAATTAATATAAAATAATCGATGTTAAATTATTTTTTGAATCGATGATATAGTAAAAATCGAAGCTGAATATAACCGCGCTAAATGCAGAAAATTTTGCATCTTTATGTCAATAAGATTATCGTTAGGAAAATAATGCGTTAAAATATTAAAACGTTCTGAAATGTATTAATTTAAGAGAAAGTTATATATATATATATATTTAATTATTATACCCTTTTGACAATATCTGTCATTAAATAAACGTCCAACGTCGATACCTCCATGATGGCCGCTCGAGTAGTGTAGCGACCTGCTGTCGATAAGCAGATTTCTACTTTATCCTATGCAACGACTGGCGCCGCCATTCTCACTGCTCGTTCTTTGGCAAACTACTTGAGCGCTAGCACTCTATCATAGCTAACAGCGTTTCTATGGGAACGTTAAGGTTTCCGTAGTTACAAAGACTTTCTTCT
>NW_014569688.1:401813-411130 GCF_001313835.1 Polistes canadensis | reverse complement strand
TTTTTTTTTTGATCGAAACCTTTTTAAAAGTTCGGTACAGGACCATTCGGCGTAGTTACGATGCTAGCTAAAAGCGTCTCTCTCTTTCTCTCTCTTTAATTGTAAGAGCTTTGGAAACGTCGAGAAAGAGATGCTATGAAATACAATCTGTTGGTGCGGGTCGAGACATGGAAGATATTGTAGAAACAGCAGATGTGACCGTGACAAATCGACGAATATGGCGTTAGATAAATATCCAATGGCAAACTATATCGAAGATCCAATTCGTACAACAACTTTTCTAATGTATAAAGAAGAAAAATAAAAAAAATATATTGTTATCGTATTTATCGTTCATTAAACGATCAAGGCAATTTTTTTTTGCCCAAATTATCGAGATAATGCCGACATATTGGATGATTTAATAATTCATTGACAATTGCATTTAATTTATTCCGTATAATCTTCGAATAAATATATATGAAATTTTATATATTTTTTATAGTATCTATGTGACCAAGATAAAAATTCTATCAAAATTATAAATACGCTGATATAATAGAAAATTATATGAAATAAGTTTTTTAAATCTTTGCCTTACAATTATTTTACGATGAAATGTGGGTGTACGGATAATGTAATAATAAGAAAGAACAAAAATAATGTCGGATTTATAATCAACGAGTCGAAAATGCTTAAAATAATAATTTTCAAAAACATTGAACTCTACATATTCGTACTATGAATTAATTTTTCGGGATTAGAGATCCCGGAGCATAGAAAATGTATTATCTACAAGCGTTATTCGTTATTTCTATTTAAAATGTTAATATCATAGTTAAATGAAATACAACGGACACAATATTTAATAAAATTAATGTATTTATTAAAATAAAAATTCATTCGCATTCCAATACGCGTTTTAACTTGCATTTAACGAAATTACGTTCGTGACATTTTCGAAACGTAGTAAAGCGTATCGATCGTTAAACTAGACAATATGGGCCAGCATGAATTTGAGACAGAAAGAAATAGGGTGAGGGTAAGATAAAAATAAGAGGGGTGTACAATGATAAAGGAGAGAGAAAGAAAATCACGTAACACACGTAGATACAAACGGAAAGAGAGAATTACTGAAAGAGAAAGAGAGAAATATACAAAGTTGTTAGAAAATAAGGGGAGACGGAAGTGGAGAAAGGGGTGGGAATAAAACTCGTAGTAGTAGTAGTAGTAGTAGTAGTAGTCTGATTTATAGGCGACAGGAGCGAAGCGTTTTCGCTTCGTAACTTCCGCCAATTTCGTTTCGTCTTGCCTCGTCAGAAGAACCGAGTTTCCGGTTTCTAACTTAACACCCAACTGATTCTTCTTCTTTCCTATACCTATACTCGTTACTTTTCTCGCAGGATACGACGATATCTTATCGATTGTTTCGTATTTTCACATTTTACACAGTTTTCACATTTACTGTTAGAACGTTATGAATGATGAGCGAAGAACAATTTGTTCTTTTTTCTAATTTATATCACAGATTTAATTCTAATTTTTTTGTTATATATATGTTCGAATAAACGTATTAGATATTTGTACGCGTATTATGACATAACATGTGGGGGGCCGAGGAGAAACATATTTTTTGGTTTCTTTTTATTTGGTTAAAACAAACAATTTACGTATTTGATTTTCTTATTTATTTCTATGCAAATGTATTTGCATTTGTATTGCAACACGAAATATTTGATTTGCTCGTTTAACATTTGTCGAATAAATAGATGATTTAAATGTTTATCAGATTTTCTTTTTTTTTTTTTTCACATTTACGAATGAACTTAACAAATTAGACAAAAAATTCTTTTTTCCCTTTGTGATCATTCGACAAAACGTAAATGATAAAAATAGAAAATATTTGTAGTTGACATTTCAAATGTATTTCCATTCGTTAGTTGAAATAAATAGGTGAACTAGGTGTTTATCGCGTGTTCTTACCGATTATAACGGCGAATAAAATAATAGTTAACCGAGTAGGTGTATGTACTAACACATATATATGTATATATGGTTCGTGGTAGAAAGTAGCGGGAAAGGCAGGAAGTCGAAGGAAGATAGCGAATCGAAAGATAGCATGTAAACGTTGAATTGAGTTGAGTTGAGTTGAATTGAGTTGAATTGAGTTGAGTCGAATCGTATTCGTGGAATAAGTGAGTTTGTGTAGAATTGAGTATATAGAGACCCAGAACGATATGATACGATAATCTAAAACAAATGTAAATGTAATATTATTGGATTGTAACATAAATTTAATCCAGTTTGTTTTTATGTTCTTCCAAATTCATAAAATGGGACAGGAATATATGTTACAATATAATATATTTCGATATGTGAATTTATTTAAATACTCTGTTAGTATATTCATCATATTATAAAACGAAAAATTCAAACTAAATTGAATTGTAGTTGCAGGTAAATCACAAATACACGTGCGCACGTATAGACCTTTGGAATATTATTTTTATTTATATATAAATAATATTATTAATATCTTAATATGTGTGTATGCGCGTATTCTCTTAACGAATTTATAATATTTATTTCTCCTTAGATTCAGGATTAAAATTTGGATAAATTTGATACTTCAATTTAGAAATTAATTCGTAATGAAAAGCACTTATTTTTCTTTTTTCTTTTGTTAATACGTTATATAACTTCTGGAAATCTAAAACGAACTCGAAGGTCTTAACGCGAAAGATTCGAGTAGAACGTAATGGAGCAAAATCTGGGCCGTGCCGACTCTGAGAAGTAGAACGTTAGCATGCAGGTGCGAAGACTCGTTTAGTGCTCGTAGTTTCTTTATTCGATCCTTCGAACGATTGAAGAATGTTTCTTAGAGGTATCTCGGATCAATTAGATTTAAAAACAAAAAAAAATAATTCAATAAATAGATACCACAATTTCTTTACACTCGTATGCGATTCATCTTAAATCCAAATTTTTTGGTAAATCTAATATTTCATTTGTGTGTATAATTAATGAAATAAATACAAAATTATATCTTATTTTAATTTATTATATATTTTTTTTTTTAATTAACACAATATAAAAACCAATAAATAAATACAATTCTGTTGCATCGGTGTATTTTATTTTATCTATTTTGGATCTAATTTTATTACCAATTAACACAGTAAACATAATTATTTTTCTGCGGCTCGTGTTTATCTTGGATTTGTTTTTTCTTTTTTACTGATTGTAAATATGTGATAAGAAAAGAAAAAAACAAAATTTGATTTTTCTATTTTGCATTCGTATATCGTTGAGGATTCATTCGTCTCATCAATTGTCGGAAATGCCTGATATATGGGACGTTATTGTGAAACAAAAGCGTAGAATCAAGGAAAGTGGTACAGAAACGTGTGCGTATAACATAATATATTTTAATTATTATTTTCTCATCTCGTTAGCTTGTTGATGTTCCATAAATTCAATATTTTATTGATTAATTATATATACGTTGGGGAAAATTTATAGATTTTCTCTTCTGAACGAGAGGAAAATGGTATTAATATATATATATATATATATTAATTGTATTGCTAGGAAAACGATTTAAATTCTCTTCAAGATTCACTTTCAAATGTATTCTAATTACACTTTACGAACAATTTAGAAGTACACTCGACAAAGCCTATCGTGATTTTAATTCAAATTATAACGATAGTTCAAAAATTTTCGATCGTTTAAAATCTTTGTCTCGAAAGTCGACACTTGTTACGTTTATTTTCATTATTAATCATTTAATTAGACAAAATATACGAATACAAATTGTTCGTTCATTTGATAGAAAAATTGATCGAATATAAAGTTGTTTACTCGTTTAAGATATCAATTAAAAAAATATCATAAATTAATTATTTCTTTTTTATTAAATTACAATACGTAGAGATAAAAATAATAAAACTTGTGGCCAGCGCGATCAATTGATCGGAAATATAAAATTATTTATTTCAAATATTATCACTAACAATTTACAAACTTTGATATTTTTCTAAATGTAAATAACTAAATAAACATGCAAATAGAAAATAATTTCCCTCCAACAGGAACGGAGATAAAATTAATTGTGCTAAAAATTCGATTAAAAAAAAACATTGTGAACTTCGATTTAAATTTTATTTAATGAAATCTTGTATAATTAATGAATAATGAAAATGATTTAATGTAATCTGTTTCTCTCTCTCTCTCTCTCTCTCTCTCTCTTTTTTTTCTTGATTAAAGTTCGAAAGAAATAAAAATGATTTTATTAGAATCACAGAGGCAAACTCGCAAGCACTTTCTCTCGTTTCTTCTCGAATAAAAAAAAAAAAGAAAAGAACAGTACCGATAAGAAAACTTATCCGGCCGTTAGTGTTTCGCGAAAATCGTTGATTAAAAGTTGGAGGTCGGCCATTAGCCTTCACCCACATTGCTCGCGGTCGTGGTCGCGAGAAAAAGAGAAAATGAAAGATAGAAAGAAAGAAAGAAAGAGAGAAATAATCATTCTAACTGATTATTCTCTCATCGTCGTTAAAAATTAACTTATTACAAAATTTGTCTTTCCTTATCGTTAAATATTTTAATTACTAAGATAATATTTCGAAAATAGATTATCAATAAGATGAGAGCTTATCGCAAAGACACAATTCCTTTGTAATTTTTTACAACAAAAAAAAATGCATTCGTTTTTATTATAAACATCGTATAGGAGAAAAATTATATGTTATATTAAATATTATTAAAAGATTAACAAATTTATTTTTGCTATTAACGATTCGCAAAAATGAATAAACAATTTTCTACGTGCGATATACGCAGACAACAAAATTTATGTTTTACGCTATTTCGTACGAGGTGCGAACATTATTTTATTATACCTTGAAATCTCTTATTCTATTTTGATTAATGATTGAGAAAAAAGAAAAAAGAACAAACTCTCCACCACTAAATTTTTTTCTTTTCTTTAATGTATTTGACATAAATATAAATGACAGAAGAAGTAAAAGTAAAACCTTGACAACGAAAAACATGACATCGATAAACGATGAGAATATCGAGCTCGAATGTCAAATCGGATCTCAAAAAGCCATTCTCGAGGAAGACACTGACCTAGATATGGTAACACATACGAAGTGAGGTCGTGTGTAAAGGCAGCAAGCGTGTATATGTTTCTATCTCATTTTCATATATATATATATATATATTATATATATATATATAATATATACTACGTGCACGTGAGCGCTCACTTACATATACTAATACAAAATATACATATGAATATAGACACATACATAAACTCGTATTCACGAGAGAATAACATATGTACCGTTACAACTATCATGTCTAGTTTGCATATATTTATTTCTCTGTCTCTTTCTCTCTCCCCCTCTTTCTAACTCTTTCGTATAATAGTTTCCACATAAGAAGAACAGTTTAGCACGAATGATAAATATGCTCATGCGTATGCATAGAGTGTGTATATGTGTATGTGCCTGTGTAGGCGTAAATACACCTACAAAGTTAAACGGCAAGCACATAAAATATACGATTATGTATTTTCTTCTCTCATTCAGAAAAAAAATAGAGAGAGAGAAGATATGCGTGTGAGCGTATGTATGTATGTGTGTGTGTCAATTTCACAATATATCAGAAACGAATACAGACACAAGTATATTGGCATGTGTGCACATAACGCACGTGTGCGCATTTACATACAGCGTTTTAATAGCGCGTACGCTTTTTTACTCCCGCACGAACACATATGTAATATATATATATATATATATATGTATATAAGATATATATCTCTATATATTAAATATATATATGTATATATCTTTCTTTCTTCCTTCTATAATACGTATACGTATTCTCTCGTTTTTAAATGTGTAAGTGTGTAAGTGAGAAGAATGTGTGCTTGATTTCATTGTGTAGTAAGTGCTTTACGTTTATGAATGAAATTGTAGTAGTAGCAAGCATGTATATACTACGTGCGTAAAGTTATATCGATGACTCAGCCTCTCCTACTCTCTCTCTCTCTCTCTCTCTCTTTTTTTCTCTGGCTCTCTCTCTCTCTCTCTTTCTCTCTCGCGTGCGATATAATATACATATTTATATACATACACGAGAGGAGAACGTTGAACTCGTCTCGAATGGATTATTTTTCTCTCTCTCTCTCTCTCTCTCTCTCTCTCTCTTTTCCCTCTCTTTATCTATCTATCTCTTTCGTTCTATATTTTTTTGTTTGCATTTTTTTTTTGTTTTTTTTTTCATTGTCCTTGACATAGTTTTTAGCCTCATTTCCTGCTCGAGAAGTAATACTATTTTCGAGTTATATGTGATTAGTGTTTCTTTAGTTTTTTTTTTTCTAATTTAAATTAATTCTTTATAACGGATATTTAATATCCATTTATTCGATTGCTTTGTTTTGTTATTTTGTAAAATGTAGGATGGTTGATAGTGCCGAAATTGTTCATATCAAAAATATTATACATATTATAGCGTTGTTTGTTCAGTTATGAAATATTCCTTTTTTGTTTCTCTCTCTTTCTCTTTTTTTTTTTTTTTTTTTTAACAAATCTACACAAATAGTAAAACATACAATTGATATTTATTTAAATATGCACATATTCTTTTTTTCTTTTATTTAAATAAAAATATTGAATATTAAAATGACTTAAATGTAAACTCTCTCTCTATTAAATTGGTAATTCATAATATTTCGTATGTAATTTTTCGTACGTAATTTTTCGTATATGAAATAAAAAAACTTCTCTTAATTTTATATATATATTGTTAATTTTTAATTTCAAAATATTGAAATACATTATTTAATCGATTTATTTTGAATTATCACTTTTATATACAAAAATAAGGAAATGAAACATATGTTAAAATAAAAGTTTTCTGTTTAATAAATAAATATAATATATAATTTCTTTATTCCGTTCCTATGTCTTCTTGTCTCTGGATTGTGTGTTTTTATTTAAAAAAGAAAGTAGATGCGTTAACTCGGAAAACAACACACACAGTTACACAGATCTCTACGTTTCTTGCAATTAACATATATACATACATACATACATAAACGTATACACTTTTTGATTTACGACGATAGTAAATGGCAAAGGGGGAAACGTTTTGCCATGTTTTTATCTTTCGTTTTCTGGCCACCTCCCGCCCTGCTTCCTGCTCCTCTCTCTCTCTCTCTCTCTCTCTCTCTCCTTCTATTCCTTTTTATCATTTCGTTTCCGGTTATGTCTTTTTCTTCTTTTTCTTATATTATGTTTTTTTCTTCTTAAAAAAAAAAGAAAAAAAAGAGGAAAAGTAATGAAAAGAAATAGATATATTAAACGCAAAAAAAAAAGGGGAATATTAATTTCTCTTTTTATTAAGTATAAAAATCGTAAAAATTATAAAGTATCACGTATTCCCGTTATATTTTTTTTTTGTCCACATTGGCGAATATTTCAATTTGAAAGCGTCATGCTGGCGGAGCTAGCGATCGGCAAATCCATGCGATAGTCGTGTTATTCATGAATTATGGATATATTCGGTAACATGCCTTGCGCGCGTGCGTATCTCCCCCTAGTAACCCCCTACACCCCTTTTTCTCTCTCTTTCTCTTTCGTGACTTGCAAACACATATATGTATGCATATGTATATATGTTACCAAAGTATACTCTTTGTCTCTTTTTCTCTTATAGGATTTGAAAACACCTTTCATATGCATATACGTATATATGTATGTAAGTGTGGATGTGTTTTATATAATATGTTACTACATATACTCGTATAGAAAAAAAAGATGGATAGATTTCTTAAATGTATTCAATAATATAATAAACCATAAACTTATCCTCTTTGGTCGCTAATAACATTGCAAGTGGTTAATACGATATTAAATAAATTGTAATAAAACAAAAAGTATATATACATATATTGAAAATACATTGCATATGTTACATATGTATGTATATGTGGTCAGTATCTAGGTGTATATTTCTGTATAAGAATTAAAATATAATTCGTTTAAAGAAAGATGGATTGATATCAATTCTAAAATTTTGAAAATAAAGTGTCTATCTAATTTTAATCATATAGGGGGTATACATTAATATGTCTATGCGTGTATAATTTATTAAAACACATAAGTATATTAACATAAAATGATATATTTATATATAAGTAGACACACACACACACACGGAGAGTAGTGTACATTCATGCAGCGGAACTTTCAACGGCATTTAGAGTTAGACTAGGTCAGGATTCTCTCCCGGTCCGTTATCAGTGGTTCGCGTTGACAGAGATAAGAGACCTCCCTCGTTAATTAATGAATTAACGTACTCGGATAATCGGCCCGGAGGTCGCGTGAACTCGTCCTCATCCTCATCCTCATCCTCAATTTTCTCCTACTCTTCCTCGTCGTACTTGTGTGTTAGATATTTAATCCAGTTGAGCCGATACTTCTATCACCATCACCATCACCACCCCCTCTATTTTACTCTCACTCTTTTACCACCCATTCCTCCGACAAATGCTAATTGTTCCCGCCCACTAAGAGATCGAAAGAACTAATTAATAAATAATTAACGAGCCCGAATAAATTTACAGGGGACTCGTTTTTACTTGATTAACTCGATACGTTCATTCGTTTATTCGTTCATTCCCTATTGAATATTTTTCTCTCCCGTTAAAACATGTTAACGTATTTCACTACTCTTTCCAATGTGTGTTTATATATTTACGCGTATGTTATGTGAGCGAGTGTATGTACCCCTTTTCTCTTCCTCCCCCACTTATATTATATGTTTCTCTCTCTCTCTCTCTCTCTCCCCCACTCTTTTTTTTCTCTTTATGTTTCTGTCTTTATCTCATGTGAAAACAACTTTGTAAAATGGTGGGAATTAAATAGTAGATAAAGAAGGAAAATCGAAACGATATTCGTAGTACTCCTTTGACGTTCTCTCTCTCTCTCTCTCTCTCTCTCCCTCTTTCTCTCCTTTTCTTTCTCTTTCTCTTGCATTACCAAAAAACGAACGAATGAACGAAGCCGTCGAACGTAGTAGGTTCAACCGATGTAAATCATCGGGTATTAAACTTCATCAAGTATTTATTAGCTATTCAGCGGCGTGTAATGTGCCCAACGCCAATAAAAAAGCTGTTTATCGAAGCCCGACCATTCCATTCGTTCGTTCGTTCGATTTCGTTTGCTTTTCTCTTTTATCTCGTATTCGTATAGGTTTCATACGCACACATTATACTTGTATATATATATATATATATATATATATATATATATATA
>NW_014569688.1:387638-400863 GCF_001313835.1 Polistes canadensis | reverse complement strand
TATATAGAAATATATATATATATATATATATATATATATTGGGTGTATACACATAGGATATGGACGAACGAATTTTCCTGATCGTTCATACATTCTCACGATCGTACCAATTCGCGATTACCATAATCGCGTTTACTCGAAAATTATTTTCAACAATGTTGTTTTTTTTTCTTTTTTCTTTTCTTTTTTTTTTTTTGTTTTTCTGTTTTTTGTTTTTTGTTTTTGCATTCTCGACGCTTAACTAAACGATTTTTAATTTCCTGAAAAAGGTAATATTTATTTTTCTATTTTTTTTTCTTTTTTTTTTTCTTTTTTTATCTTTGGGAAAGTAAAACGTTTGAGAATTGTTTTATATATCGTAGATAAATGTGGCGACATGAAATTTGTCGTTTATTCGTATATATTTGCGATCGGACCAATTCATGATTACCATAATAGCGTTTACTTAAGAATAATTAAGAACTATTTTTTTTATATTTTTTCTAGCGCTTTTTTTTATTCGTTTGGAAAGTAAGAGAATATTCGTTGAATTGTTTTATATATATGGATAAGCAAATTTTGTTGTTATTTCTTTTAAACTATTTTTTTCTTTTCCTTTTCCTTTTTCTTTTATCATTTCTCTTTTCCTTTTGGGAGGAAAATTAGAACATTGTAGAGATTGTATTTATAAAATGAAATAGATTTTCTAAACGAAAAATTATATTTTTGTCGCGTAACTAAATGATTTCTAATATATCGAGAAAGAGAATATTTTTTGAGGGAAAGTAGAACATTCATTTTATTCGTAGCTGTAAGTAGTGTTTCTAAACGAATGTTTACCAGAGAGTAATATCCATTACCCACTAATTACTAATGGATGGCGATCAACGTTTTACTAGTCTATTTCTCTCTCTCTCTCTCTCTCTCTCTCTCTCTATTCTTCATAATCCACGTGCGTGAAAGCGTGTGTGTCTTTTGTAGGAATGGTTCTCTTCGCTAGATAGAACCATGTTTCTATTCTACCTAGTATACATTTGAAATCGCACGCAGGTACTGGGATACATTTACAATCACGCGCCGGGTATACTACTTACTCTCGTGAGAGAAACACAGAAAGGAATAAAAAAAAAAGAAAAGAGAGAGAGAGAGAGAGAGGKAGATAGAAAGATGGTAGTAGAATAGCATACATTTCTCTCTCTTCGTTCGTTCGTTCGTTCGTTGTGTGATCACGCGCGGCTGTGTATGTATGCACGAGAGATGGAGGGTAAAGAGAGTGAGTGAGTAAAAGATAGATAGAAAGAGAAAGAGAACGAGTCAGAGAGAGAGAGAGAGAGAGAGAGAGAGAGAGAGAGATAGTCGAGGGATGGTTTTGCTCTGGTGGCTCTGTATTGATTGCTGCTCCTCCTCTACCCCACCCCCTCCTTCTCCTCCACCTCCTTCACCTCCTACCTTCCTGCGACCACCTCTCTCTCTTCTCTCTCTCTCTTTCTCTCTGTGTGTCTCTGTCTGACTCTCTCTCTTATTCACTCACTCACTCGGCTGGGCTCTTCTCGTTTCTCTTATCTTTGGTCTCACTCTAGCACAGGAACGCAAGCAAGCCGCGATGCGATGTCGCTTCGTTCTCTCATTCTCTTTCTCTTTCTCTGGGAAAGCATCAAGATCTCGTGTTCCTTCCTCTCGTTGCCACGTATATCTTCCATTCTCTCGAAAATGTCCGCCGTAATATGTGTGAGAGAGAGAGAGAGAGAGAAAGAAAGAGAGAGAAGGGAGTTACATCGTTCCACCTATTACAAATCAAACATATTCCCCCTTTTTCTTTTTTTTACTCTAATCTGTTATTTCGTTTCCCCCTATCAATTATTTCGTCGATGAGATTAACGTATTGTCAAAGTTTTCTTTCTTTCTTTCTTTCTTTCTTTCTTTCGGTCTTTCATTTTTATAATGACAATCTTTTTGTGTAATACGATTATTATTTTGTATACTATTATATATTCGAAACGTTACTACTCGTTTCCTTCGCGTTTATCGATCATTCGTTTCTCGTAGATTATTTCACCTTATAGGGCACGTTCTTCTTTTTTCTGGTTTTCTTTTTTAATTATGTTATTTTGACAATTTCTTTTTCTTTTTCACAGGTTAACAATTTTTCAAATATTTTTATAATTATAGAGAATATAATTGAATGTATATATTTTATATAATATTTTCTATGTTTAATTTATTCAGTAATAATTCGCGTCTAATGTGTGTACGCGCGTGTAGGATTGTTGAATACGCGAGATGAGAAGAATATAAAATGCGAGCAAAAGTTGAGTGAAGAGTAATAAAGAGAAAGAAAGAAAGAAATAGAGAGGGTAAAGAAAAAGAAAAAAAAATACAAACGAAAATGTCTACTTTGGTTAAATATTAATCCACGCTAGCAGAAGTATGTATATTTGAGGAGTTTTACTATCGACAATGTCGAGGACGTAAAAATGGGAATATATTTTTGGTTTCGTTTTTTTTTTCCTTCTTCTTCTTCTTTTTTTATTGTTTTTTTTTGTTGTTGTTTTATATTCGAAATAAAATTGGTGCATCGTTCCATCGAATTTTATCTTTACTATCGTGCTTGTGTATTTAATTTTCTCTCTCTATCTTTCTCTCTTTTTCTCTCTCTCTTGTTCTTTCACGTTGCATACATATATATTTCTTTTCATTTAAACTCTGTTAAGAGACTCCATAGGAATAATGAAACAGGATTTTCCTTTTTCGAGAAATGTGTATCTATTAATGACACGACGTGAAACGAGGTCGATGATTTTATCGAGAAATTTACTCCTCACTGTATCATCAAGCTTTTCTTTCGCTGATTTTTTTTTTTTTTTAACGACGCTTTTTACAATCGTTGCATATTTAACATATATATCCCAATTTTTGTTCTTTTATTTTGTTCACCCAATGTTGGTAACCTCGTAATAATCATCTCCCAAAAAAAAGTCAATCGATTTATAATATACTCATTAGGACAATTTCATTTCCGTCAAAATTAATTTATCATTATCAATAATCGATCTAATGGATCTTTAGATGCTAATTAAAACAAAAGAAAAAGAAAGAGAGAGAGAGAAACTCAAATAAATTCTTATCCAAACATATTATATAGATCACTTATCGAGAAAGTGGTGTAAGTCAATTTAAAAAACAAACAATTGAAACAAAAAATATCATTATTCTGATATTTTATTAATAATCAATAAAAATCTTATATTTTTTCAATTTTGTTATTAAAATTGACTTGCACCACACTTCAATATTATAATAAACTATCTATAAATAAATTTGCTCTAAAAAAAAGACAAGATAAAATCAATTTCACAAAATATTTAACATATACATATATACGTACAATAATTTGATATAATTAAAATCATTAATATTTAAAGAAATAAAAACAATTCGATAGTTAATCAAACAACAAATGTATTTACAATAAATAATCATCAAAAACAAAAGAAAAACATAAACCAATCACGTATCGTACATAAACGCGCATAATAAATCATTAAAATATATAATATAAACCACAAGAATTGAATTATAATTACATTTGTATTATTAATAATTGATAATAAATGAATGCGTATAAACAATAAGAAAGTTGATAGGAAGATGGAAGTTTTGTAAGAGGTGTTTGTAAGGCACAAGCAGTTCTACCTGGCACATCGAATAGCAGCAACGGCACCAACTTTTTCCTTCCAACGATGGAAGGAACGTAATACCGGTCGAGAAATCGATGGTCGACCGCGTCTTCCTTTTGCTCTCGACTTGCCATTCTCCGTTCACTTCTCCCCCTCGTTCCCCTGCCCCTTTTCCTCCTTCACCGCCACCACCCCCATGACTCCCCTAGCCCTCTCTCCACTTTTTCTTCCTTTCTATCTTTATCTCTTGGTCTTTCTCGTACACAAGTACCAGCTAACTCCCCCTCTTTTGGTCCAACTCTCACCCTTCTTCGTTTCCTACCCCTAAGAAAGAACCAAAGAGAGTGAGAGAGAGAGAGAGAGAGAGAGAATTTCTCCACCCAGGACGTCTCTCCTAGCATCCCTAACCTACCCACCCCCTTTTCACCCAGAACCACCGCCCGTTCATCCAGCACCTTTCTCACCCTCCACCAGCCCGTTTCTCGCCAATTTACGAGCACCTCCGAGTACTACTCGGGTGCCTGAAAACGGGTGTAGCATTGCGAACTCGCCCGGATATTCAGGGACGAAAAGTGCCGAGGACGCGTAATGCTTCTCGTTTTCTTTCTTTTTAACAGTTTTCGTCCTTCCCATTTTCTTCTCTTTTTCTTTTCTATCCTAGCAAGAACTAGGCGAGTTTTCCTACCATTCGAGTTTTTCCTTTTTTTTTCATTTTCTTTTTCTTTTTTCTTCTTCTTCTTCTTAAACGTTCACGTACTCGTTCTTTTTTCTTATTTTTCTTTTTTCTTTTTCTTCTTCCCTTTCTTTTCCCCTTTTATTCCGTCTTCGTCATCGTTTTCGTCGTTTAAAGAGTTAGAAACGGAGTAACTTTGAAAAAAAAAAACGTTTAATGCGATAAAAGTCGCGAGTAGTTTTTTTTTCTCTCTCTCTTTATGTCGAATTAAAAAATGTCGATGATCAATGTTGAGAATTAATATTGGAATTTATGAATGATTCTTGTTGAATTATTTATAGAGTAAAATCGTAATGAATAATTTAAAAAAAAACTGGAAAGGTATTTAATTTACTTGTTATATTTCAATTTTTAGAATACTCGTACTTATTGTTGATATATTTAAATATTTGTATAAAAAGAAAACTATTGTATTGCAAATAAGATAGCAAAGTAGTAGAAACCAATGTTTAGAAAGTTTGGAGAAAAAATATGTATTTTGATTTATATACGAACGGAAAAATAAATAAAATAAGAATGATTGAAATAATTTGGAAGAAGTTTTCTTTAAGATACCAGACAGAAATGAAATAAATTAATTTATTGGGTTTCGCATTCGGCGACAATTTTTGTTCCCATACTTTACTTGTAAAAGAAAATGTTCGCTACATAAAAATATACCGAAAAAAATTCAATTATTAAGTGAAAACTTTGACGCTTATATATAATATATATAAATTAATTTATTTAGACGAAAGAAAGAGGACATAAATAAAGTGCGAATAAATTTTCTTAAATAAATTTAAAACGACGGATAAACTATCGAAATATATTTTGGATTGAAAATGGACGAGGACGCGTATATTAAATAAATCTATTATCTCGAAAAAAAGAAAAGAAAGAAAAAAGATAAAAATAGATGAACGTAACGAGAAGATATATTTTCAGAGATTTGCTTAATTTATTCTTGGGAGACAGGATAAATGCAAGACATTTTGGAGAATAGGAAATTTCAATCGCTTTACTTTGAAAGGAATAATAATGTTTTTCAATAATCGGTTATTTCCTTAACATTCCAATTAGATTTTATTTTAGACGGATGCTATACATTTTATCGACCATTCAAAACATACAAATGAAGCAAAAAAAGAAAACCAAAAATACAATTCTATATTATCATCGAATAAAACAAAATATTAAAATAAAAAGAAATAATTACGAATAAACGATTGTTAAACTAACAAGACAAATAATTCTGACAAGATCATAATCAAAGCATTAATAAACCACAGTGAACAAACCCTTACCAATTGTGATTTTGAAAAAAAATCCTTTAAAAAATTCTACAAATTCTTGTCAATTAACTTTTGTTCAGTTTCGTGGAATAGATCCTTAAATAACAATACTGGTATTTTGGGAAAAAAATAAGAAAATGTAGAATAGTTCACTCTAGTTCAATCTTAATCAATTATATTTTATAAAATTTAAAAATATGATACACGAGAAAAAAAAAATATATTAATTAAAAATAAAACGATGGAGAAATAATAATATGATAATTTTTCTAACGAACGAAACAAATAGAAAATAGATCATATTTATAGAATATAATATTTAGGTCACACGTCACTAATTGACGCGTCATCGATTAATAATAATCGTAGAACGGACGAGTAGACAATAACGTTTCCGTATACTTGCAGTTTATGCACATTCATATATCTATATCCATATATATACACATACGTAGACATATATACATAGGACTTGCTTTCACGACTATTATAATCTAGTAGTATATGATAATAACGGTGTATCGTGCACTGCTCTGGCTGTGTCTAGCCTAGTATAGTATACACATATACACATAAACATATACATATTCCCAGACTCATATATATGCATAAATACTAGCTCAACCTGACTCAACGTCGTTGTAACGATGTATATTTATACAACAGCTGACACTGTTGCGAGGAAGAAGGGGAGTATGCCAGTCAGCTGATTGAAACGCTGGAGGGGAAAACATGGAGGGGAGAATGACCTTTATTTAAAGCGCTGGAGGAAACCTTTCTTTAACTGCTAAATACTTCCCCGAATGCAAATGACAGTTTATAAAAGAATAAGAGAAAAAGAGATATATTATGTATCATTATCTTTAATGTTATATATACACGCGTGAAAATATCTCGTCGAAGTATTAATTGACCTTGACTTCAAAAAAAAGGTATTATAATTATTTTTAAATTTAAATAATGAGAAATATTAAATACGTATACGTATGCGTTTGTGTATTTTATATGGAAATATCTGGATCGAAATTACAACTGATTTTTGCGCGGAAAAATAATTATTATCTTGGAATTGAGAGAAATAATTAATGCTTTTTATTAACAATAATTAATATATATATATACGTATATTTTTATGTGTATTTAATGTATACGATCGAAATATTATTGATTGGCCTTGATTTTGAAAGATAATCATTATTTTCAAATAAAAATAATTAAGTTTTATTATTAACAATAATGAATATGTATATATATATGTATATTATTCACTTTAGAATAATTATATCAATCGAATCGTGTTCTACTGAATTTATTATCTGCATTTCTACATTTCCCATATATATATATGTGTGTATGTGTATGTGTGTATGTAGATGAGCTTTCGTAATACTTCCCAATCGTTTTTATCATTCCCTTACGTAAATGGGAAACTATTAATCAAACGAATTCGGTGGTAGGATTGGAAATATTTGCACTCATGCTATTTAATACCGTTATCTCTACGGATATAATCATTTGCATAAATGTAAGAGTATATAAAGAAGAATATGTATAAGTTAGAATAGATGCCGGTTCGTTTGTAACGGGTACATTGACCATGCGTGTTACGTTGATAAATTATTCATTTAATATGAGACGAGATATCGAGTCGATTTGTTGTTCAAGCTCGAAACGTTATCTCGTGAATGTTAGTTGATCGCCTTGACTTTGAATATGTATATATATAATAAATATAATATAGTCATTCAAAACATATACAACATTCATTAACATCTCGTTTTTGAACTAGTTTAACAAGTTCACTTTTAATATCGATGATTCATAGAAAGAAAGAAAGAAAGAAAGAAAAGTCGATAATAATTATGCTAATTAATTGTAACATTATTTTCTCATTTATATGATCCGATAATTGTATTTTATTAATATTATCATTATTATTTTATTAAATATAAATGTGTTAACCTAATAGATAAAAATAGAAATAAATGAGATTTGTTTAGTATGAAAACAATTGATTACAAAAATAGATGAAATGAAATTTAATCGATACGATATTTGTTTAATCGATCCATAATAATTTATTTACTCTTACTTATTTTATTTATATATCATTTCTGTTTTCTTTTTTTTTTTTTTTAATATTTAATTTGTAAAATCTACGAATATGTATCCTCAGGGGTGAGAATTACTATTGGCAGAAAAAAACGAAAGAATATGTAAAGTTTACGCAAACGTGTAGATTTAAAAAGGGAGGGGGGCGAAGGAATAATAAAGAAGATTTTAGAAACTTTGATTTTATTTTGTTCAGGGGACTGGCATGGAGAAGGAGAACTCCGCATCAGGCGGAGGTGGCGGAGGTGAAGCGGCGGCAACGGCAACGTCGGGCTCCACCTCCACCTCCGAGAAGCTCCAGGCGGACCAGGCCAATCCGCTGCTCGATCCCACTGCACTTTTTGGTGGTAAGTACATTTTATCTTCCCTTCGACCATATAACACGATTTATCATTTAATAATATAACTTACGGTAATACCAATAATAATAATAATAATAAGAATAAGTATAATTTACATAAAACGTTAATGACATATTGAATATAATCAAATAATATTTTACAACGAATTTTCTTCTCTTACCATTTCGTTATATTTCGAATAAAAAATATTAATGAACAATCTCTTTAAAAATAACGAATAAATATGAATAAATTAGATTAGTTAACGTATAATTATATAATAACGGAAGTAACCAAATCATCATTATATACATATATATCTTGTAATCCTTATTATATATATATATCTTATATATATATATATATCTTGCAACCCTATTGATATTAGAGTATATATATTTAACATGTATACTTATATACATAAGTATATAAAACGTAAATGAATTGTTCGTGTATTTGACAACTATCATCGGTTACTTGATCGGTATATCTGTAATTAGCGGTTTAATAAACGTTCGCATAATGAAGGTTTTGATCGAAACTAGAACGTTCGACTATCGAACCTAGGTGCATAGCAGCGTTCTGCCGCAGGATTGACCAACGACGGCCATCATCGCGTCTCCTTTCACAAAATATGTATTTACATACTACATATATACATATATACAAAGGATACACTACATATGTACATACACATAGGACAGATAGATAGATAGATGGATAGATAGATAGATTTGTCGATGAATTGCAAGATCGATATCCTTCGACTCGTCTCGTCGAAAGAGATCGTCGAAATCGAGGCTTGGGTGGGGATTCTCATACTATATTACTCTCTCTCTCTCTCTTTTCCTCCCCCTCCCCCTTTCACCCTATCTCTTTCTCTTGCTATCTCTCTCGTTTACCTCGAATGCGACGCTTAATTAATCGATCCGATAAAATTGGAAAACCTTCTCGTGTGTGTCCTCTCGCAAATCAATGCAAATTCCATTGAGACCCGTACTTGCAATATTTAAATTGTACGCTCGACGATACTCGACTTTTCTATATATGCCCCCCCCCCCCACATCCTGTTTCTTTTTTTCTTTTATCTCTCTCTCTCTCTCTCTCTCTCTGTCTCTCTTTTTGCTATTTTTCTTTTTTATATCATTGAAAAAAATTAAACTCGTCGAATTATTTTTTCTCCTCTTTCCTTGAAAATCCGGCCCCTCCCCCTCTCTCCCAAGGATGGAAAAGAGCATGCGAAATTGTTTTAAAATAAATTAATCGTTGCAAAGTATTACTCTTTACACAGAGTTATTTATTTTTATTTTTTTATTTTTTATTAAAACAAAAGAGAAAAGCAACAACAACAACAACAACAATAACAACGAAAATGTATATGAAATTCGTTCAATATTATTTTTACGATCGAATTATTTAATTTTTCTTTTTTTTCTATTATATATTTATATATGCGCGTACACGTAGAATAAGATAATTTTTCTTCACGTTGTTTGAGCAAGTTTGAACAAGACAAATGTGACAAATTGATGATCATCAGCGAGAAGAGAGAGAAGGGGTTGTTGCGAATAATAATTAATAATTTCGCGTAGATATGTATAAGCCTAGGTTGCTGAAGTATGGGTCAAGCATTATCGTCTTTACGATCTGTTTTAGTCGCCGATAAAGTCGCATGCTTCATTAATCATTCTCTTCTTTATCCTCTCTCTCTCTCTTTCTTTCTTTCTTTCTTTCTTTTTGTCTAATATCTCGACTCTCGTACGGCTGTACGAGTTGCTTCTATCTATCTTTCTATCTATCTCATTCTCTCTCTCTCTCTCTCTCTCTCTCTCTCACACACACTCACTCAGTCACTCAGTCATTCACTTACTTACTTACTCTTTCACTATCTCTAACACTCGAAACACACCAACGCATTTTACGCTTTTTTCTCTAATTCTCCACTTCGATTTATCACTTTCTCATCGCTAAGTAAGTATTTAAGTACACGCATATATATATATATATATATATATATACACTTACCTCCTACATATCAATTCTTTTATTATCCACGCGAATTTAAGAATTTTTCTTCGAATGCTCCTTTTCCTCTTCCCCACTATTCTCATCAATTAAAAAATATTCTATCGTCTAGATGACATATCGACATATTCCGTAACTCAATATATACATATACTATAAAAAATATAAAACAGAGATTATAATAACACCATGAATATAAACTCATCTCATAAGTATATTTATATCTATTGATTGGATATCTATACTATTCGAATACTATTCATAATACTATCACGTAACTCCTACTTCCTTTGTAATCTAATCTCAACGAATAATATCAAATCTACAATAATAATAATAATCCATCCATCCATCCATCCATCCATCCATGCATTCTATATTGCGAAATAGGCAAAACACTTATGTAGTAGCTTTTGGTATTTCATTCATCTAAATGCGAGAAACATCAATGCGATAACGATATAACGATAACCACCAAAACGTCCTGCGCGATGTCGTATGCAATGCGGACAATATAGAATAGGCGGAAACACCCTAAGTCACCCAAAATGTTACCCTTTAGAAACGGAACGCAATTGGAGAAATCCACGAACGTTTTAGGAAAGGACTCGTTCCAAAAGTCTTGGCGATCCTACCAGATTATTCCTAAAGACATTTCTGCGGACTTGACTGTTCCGTGAACTTCTCCTATGCACTCCACCCTTCCACCTCCTCCCTCCTCCCTCCTCCAACAATCATCATCCCTTCCTATCTCATTCGAGAGAACGTTTCGAGAACGATTGATTCCCAACGCTACTACCCGAGCCGGCATCGGGCCAGTCTTTCTCCTTCCCTCCCTCTCCCTCTCTCTTTCTCTCTCTTTTTCTCTTTCTCTTTCTTGCATTTTCTCTCTTTCCCTCGCGTCCCCGTTGGCACAGGTCTCTCGAATGCTGTTCCATCGTGCGCGATGGGATTTCGTTTATTTCGTTGCTTCACCTCCGACCTACCCTCCCTTTTTCACTTCCCCTCCCTCTTCTCGTCAACCTTCTTCCTCTACCACCACCACTACCACCACCGCTACACTATTACTACACTACTACTACTACTACTATTACTACTACTACTACCACCACCACCACCACCACCCTATACTCTCTTTCTCTCTCTTTGACATAGCAGAAAGAGCAGAGCAAAGCGGAGCAGAGCCTTTTCTGATCCTTCCACCCTCCCCCTCCTCTACCTCTCATCGTCCATTTCTATCCTTCTCTCTATAGGGCGTTATCGTTCTTTCTCTCTCTCCTTCTCTCGCACACTTGGGTCAGGTTTGTACGAGAGAAAGAGAAGCTTTGGGGACGCAAGAACGAACGGAACGGACGGACCGGTGGTTGTCGGACGGATTCTCTCTCTCTCTCTCTTTCTCTGTTGCACACTCACTCACTCACTCACTCGCACAGTCGCTCAGTCGCTCGCTTTCTCTTTCTCTCTCTACCTACCAAGCTCTCCGCCGGTTCTGTATATTTATTGATTGCCACCTCACCTCGCCTACCATGGCCTCGGTCTGCGGCAGTTTCCTCTCCCCCTCTGCCCCTCTTTCACCTCTGTATACCCTCTCCCCTTCTCTCTCTCTCTCTCTCTCTCTCTCTCTCTCTCTCTCTCTCAACCCTCCTTCTCATCCTTCTCTTCCTCCGGTACTCTGCCTCATCCTCGTAGCTTGTGCTCACTCTCCCTGTTTCCCTCCCCCTCCCTCTCCCTCCTCTTCCACCTCATCCTCTTCTATTCCAGTTCTTCGTTTCTGCAGAACGCGGCATCGTGGTGCTACGCGAGAGAGGAACGCCTTCTCTCTCTTTCTCTCTCGTTCTCTCTCGTTCTCTCTCCCTTCTCTCTCTCTCTCTTTCTCTCTCTGTTTTTCTCTTTTCAACCTTCCGCAGCATCGCGCTTGCTTTTACCTCCTACGCTCGATACAAACTCGTTGGACGCGCCAGAGTTTTCGTTTGAAGCTACCAGCCGGGGCTTTCGGTCTATTCGGCCTCTATCTTTCTCTCTCTCTCTCTCTCTCTCTCTCTTTTTCTATCTCTTTTTCTCTCTTGATGCAGCATTAGCAGCAGCAGCAGCAAGCAAGCAAGTAAGCTCGCAAGCAAGCAAGCAAGCAGCTTTCTTCGACCCTACTTCTCCTAGTCGTTTTCTCCCTTTTCAATTTTCCTTTTTCGCCTCCTCCCCCACACCCTTTCATCTTCCTTCTCTATTTCTTTTCTCATCTTCTATCCCTCTCTTTTTACTATTCCTCGTTCTTCTCGTTGCTCCTCTAACGTGCGACGTTTCACCCAAGAGACAGTCTACGACCAGATGAAATTCTATGATTAAGCAATTGCAAAAGTTAGAATCTCTCTCTCTCTCTCTTTCTCTCGTTCGACCATTCCGTTGTTACTGTTCAAGAATTTTTCTCGGCACTCGTTTAAGACTTTTTTCGTTCAACACCCTATTTCGTTGTTACTGTTGTTATCTTTAAAGTATATACATGTATATGTACATACATGCATACGTGTACATATCCCATATTATTATCATTTCAATATTACGTTTATTATATATACAAAAAAAAAATAATAATAATAAAATAGAAAGATTCTTCTCTTTCAAAGGATTAACGTAGAGAAAATTCTACTTTAACCTATTTATATTACTAATGACGCAGAGAGTGGAGCTTCCTGGTTTGGTCGCACGCAACGAAGCATAACACGCGTGCGCGTGCATGTGCGTGTGCGCGTGCATGTTCGTCGTGTACGTGTGCGTGTACGTTTACGCACTTCCGAGAGTTTTGCGATCTCTTGCTGCACGCGTGGCCCTGACGCATGTATGTGCTCCCACACTTTAACCCTCTTTTTTTCTTTCTCCCTCTCGCACCCTCCCTTATCCACGCATGCACCAAACCCCTCTTTCCTTTTTTTTTCTCACATGTGTCGTCCCTGAACAGTTCTCTCGCTTCGCCTTGACAAACACGTTTATCGTGCTTCGAATTCGATACCAGGAAAACAGAAATAGATCGAGAAAAAAAAACAGAGAGAGAGAGAGAGAGAGAGAGAGAGAGAGAGAGAGAGAGAGAGAGAG
>NW_014569688.1:373148-386698 GCF_001313835.1 Polistes canadensis | reverse complement strand
TCTCTCTCTCTCTCTCTCTCTCTGTCCCTCTTTCTTTTTATATATATTTCTATTTTTCTCATGGATAAGAGTTTGGTATTTTTTATCAGTGATACTCTGATAGCAAGTAGTTAATAAAAATTTGTTTTTTTTATGGAGATATTATGTGTAATTGAATTAGAGGATTTAATTAAAAATTTAAATCATTGGTTAGTACATACTATGTGTACTAATGTTTTGTGATTAAATATAGATTGAAACTGGAGAGGAAAGAAAAAAAATAAAAACTCGTTTGGTTTATTTTCAAATGTTAAAACGAAAGAATGTAACAATTATGTATCTAATTAAAAATTAAAAATGATTTAAATATATTAAAATGTATACATTAATTATCCGTCTGTATAAAAATTAATTATAAAATTAAGTTTAGAAAATTCTTCGTGTCTATTTATATCTTTAAACGTAATAACGTAGTAGAAAGGTGAAAGAGATAACTGGGTAATAATAAATATAATTAATAAACCTGACTAAAAAAAAAAAAAAATACATTTTTCATATAAAACGAGAGATTAAAAAAATGGATATTTAATTATAAATAAAGATTCGAGAATGAATATTTAAATAAATAACAAATATATATATATTTGAAAGTGTTTAAATATATACGAAAGAAATTTACCAAAAAATTACACATTGTTCGATTAAAATCATTGGAATAAAGGGAAATAGAAATGGATCATAATTCAAAGTAATAAGATACAGGATGAACGTCGTACTTGAAAGTAGAATAATTTGCTTTTGCAGGAAGATGCCACGGATTCTCGTTATGAGAGTATCGAATGAAATACAGATAGAGAGAGATAGAGAGAGAAAGAGAAAGAGAGAAAGAGAAAGAGAGAAAGAGAAAGAGAGAAAGAGAGAAAGAGAGAAAGAGAGATGGTGAGTCGCGTAAACGAAATTAAACCGATTTGGAGGCAAGCCAGCCATCGCGACGTTGGTTTCGCGCTACATCCCTCTCGACATTCCGATCCCTCGGATCGATCCCTTCCTCGAGGGACGAACAGGAAGCGTAGGATACTGGGTGGGATCAGCAGAGTCCTGATTGGACGCCCATAATCAGGAATAATGACCGTGATGCGCCAGAGTGATGCACTACTAACGACCATACTGTATCATTTCTTCCTTTGAACGATCGACATTTTCCACATTTTTTACTTTACCAATTCTAATCGATCTCAATAATTACACATCTATTTCATATTCTTATATGTTCCAAGAATAATATTTAATGTTAAATGTTAAATCGAGTAAAATAATGATTTTTATTTTCATTTAGACGAATCTTCGATAAAATGGAAATGGATTTTGGGATTAATATCATTTATGAATTAATATCAAATATATATATGGAATATATTTATTTAGCTGTTTATAGTATGAATATTTCATTGAATACGGATAATAGTGAAATTTTCTTGATATTATTTCTAAATATTTCCTAGTAAAATATATCATATTTACGTTTTTGTTTGATTGATCAATGAAACGAAATGAATAATCATTAACGATCGTAAATAAAAGGAAGTAGTATAGGGAAATATTTCGTATTTATCATTAACAATAATCGAATGAAATTTTCACTTTGATAAGCAAACCTATGGGACATAAGTAGTAAGTAGTAACTCTAGTATACGTGAAAGGAGATTGTCATCGCATATATGCAAGTTCTCTCGCATTTACGTGCGATCGATCGCGTAGTATAGGTAATAGCAACTAGCTAGTACTACATACAAAGGTAACTAGTAAGGGGGTTGGTTACATGTAGCATACATAGTTCAACTCTAATGGCGTTTCTTCGAATGTGTTCCAACCAAGCAACAACGACGACGCCTGCCTGTATGTACTTGCTGTTTCTCGGATCTGTTCTCTTCGCTAGATATTCGCTAACATAAGTCGTCGTTGCGTATCTCGCCGTTGGTCCAAGCTATTTTCTTCTCGGCACGTTCCTGTCGTCGGGTCTACGACCAAAAAGAACAAGAAAAAAAGAAAACGGGAGGAGGAGGAGGAGGAGGGGGGGGGAGAAAAAAAACACAAGGAAAGACTCCAGGCGTGTATAGCGACTTTGCGGTAGTCCAAAAATAAGCGTCTTCAGTGTAGTATTATAGTTACCTATCTTATGCTGTATTCTAAATTCTTATCTTCATTTTCTTATTATGGTATTTTCATTTCAATTAGAAAATATCTCTGGGTGTGGAATTATATTATCACGAATAGTTTTAATTATTTTTTTTTGTTTTTTATGTTAGCAATAGCGTATTAATATTTGTCACGTTTTTGACGTATTAATAATGTTGATAAATTGGTTATAAATTTGTTATGATAATTATTAGAATAATAATTTATACAATTGTTTAACTCGAATAATTACATAAGTTACAAATATGCATAAGGACAAACACGAGTATAAATCGTGATCGGTCAATAATGTATTAACGTGATGATAAAACTTTGATATCCTGATTAACGATTAATAATAATAACAATATTATTTATAAAACGGATTAAACTTTTCGATATAATAATATATTAGCAGAGAGAAAAGAGTATGGATTAATAAGAAAGCAATAATAAATTACTTATGGTGCGGAAATATTGCGATTGCATTGTGAAATAAATTTGAATAACTAAAAAGAATGAAATTATACTTATCTTTACCAATTAAAACGAAATACTTTACCAAACGAATAAAAGAGAAAAAAAAGAAATATACATACATACATAGTGAGATAGAAAGGAACAGACATAATGAAAGGGGAGAAACAGTAAATACATACTATTCACAATAACGAACGAATGAACGAATGAAATAGTGAAAAAGAAGAGCGAGAAGAGTCAGATTTTCGAGAATTTTCGAGGACACGGGGGAACGACATAAAGCGTGGAAGAACGTGTTTTGAAAAATGTCGTCGTACGTATTACATGCTCGAGCTATTAATTGCGTATACATGCGCTTCGATTCTCAGTTTGACACAGAACGTTCGAACAAGAGCTACTCTCGTAATTCTCAGTTCCCTTTCCGTTCTCTCCCATCTCCCATCTCTCTCTCTCCTATTTTCTCTCTATTCTGTCTCTCCATTCTGTCTCTCTCTAACTATAGTTTTAGTTCTCTCTCGTTCTCTCTTTCAATCGCGTTAGGTTACTCTCCCTGTCTCTCTCTCTCTCTCTCTCACACATAGTCAGTCTCTTTCTCTTTGTCACTCTTTCGTCATCTCTGTATACCTATATACATACATTTTCCATCCAACCCTCCTCCCTTCTCTCAACCCCCTGGCCTAACTCCAAGCTCCGGCTTTCCCCTCGACAGACCGGGCCGGACCTGCGATCGATTTAATAACACGGCCATTTTCTCAGCTCGCGGACTCCTCCTCCTCCTCCTCCTCTTACACCTCCTCCTCTTCCTCCTCTTCCTCTTTCACTCTTCTCCCTTTTCTCTCTCCCGTTTCTGTGTTCTTTCTATTTTCTCTATTCTCTTTCTCCATCTCCTTTTCCTTCTCTCTCCCTTTCTCTCTCATTTTCTTTTTCTTTCTGTCTCTTTTAAAGCGATGCTGCCAGCTTAATCTCTCGTCCTTTGCTTATACGAAACTTTTCCATTTCTTCTTTTTTCATCGTCATTTTCCTACCGAGATGGGATTTAATGGAAAGACCGTCCTTTTCCTTACTCTCACCACCCCAAATCCCTCCCCTCCTGCCCCCTGTTCACCCTTTCTTCTCCCTTACCAACCCCATTTTTTTTCTTCTTCTTCTTCTATTTCTTTTTCCTACCCCTTCATCCATCTTCGATGGAATTGAAAACGAATATTTCCTTCGTTTTCTTTGTTCCCTGTCGAAGTTTCGCTGACTCTTATTTTTCTACATCTGTCTCTCTCTCTCTCTCTCTCTCTCTCTCTTTATATTTTTAAGAATAATGTGCCAAATCGTAGACCAAAATTAAGTGGACATTTTTCTTTTTTTTTTCTCTTGTCCTTTCGACAATTCAACGGGGCATATTAAATGCCTTCATTTAATATCGGAAAGAAAACAACTTAAGATATCAAATAGATGATTCAACGATGCACGAGGGGTGGTAGGAGGGAGATGCAACATTGACATTGTTTCTTGTCATACGTTTCAAATAAACCAATTTTATGATTAAAAAATTTAACCGACGCACGTTACGTATTATTGTTTCGCGTATTCAAATAAAAAATGCACGCGATTATAAGTGCATACATTGGTACAAAAAAAAAATGAAAAAAAAAGATAAGAAAAACGGAAATGAAAAAGGAACCCTTTTTTTTTTTTAAATTGGATTAAATACTCGCACGAATAGAAATACCGACTTGATTTAATTTGTAATCGGACAAAAGTTGGGGAAAACATTAGTCGATTTTGTCAGAAAACGTGTGTGCGTTGTCAAATCAAATATTTCCCAATCATTATTATTATTATTATTATTATTGACTTTTTTATTTTTGGTTGGAGGATAAGAGGGGAGGATTTGTCCCCCTCTCCCCCCCCATCCCCTTTTCAGTTTTTTGATGCAATTTTGTTGTATTGGGTCTGGCCGTTGTGTTGGTTGGATTTTTAGGGAAACAAATCGATTAACGGGTGAAAACAATGTGTTTTACCCTGCCAGGAAGGTCCTTTAATAACGGCAGCCCGAAAAACAGGAAATTAGTGAGGCGCGGCACTGTCGTCGCGCTTCAGTCGATAATACGACGTTCGACTCTAACACAAACGTTATTCCCCTTCTCCGAATGCTTAATCATAAATCGATAGTCGTAGTGACGCATCGTTCTACGGGACACAACGTCGAGTATTATGTCTTCCTATTTCTCGCATACACGCTCAACCATATCTAATAATTTAAAGAAATTTTTCCTATTTAGATTTTGCATTCTATTCACGAAAACTTTTTCATATAAAATTGTAATAATAATAATAATAATAATAGTCATAATCATGATTTCTTTTAGTAACATTTAATGGTTTCTCGATAAGGGCGGTAGTTTTGTTACGGGACCTTTGTTTCTTTTGTATTACATTGGAGGAGAAAAAGAAAAAAACATTTATTTGAGTTATCACACACAGAAGTTGTTATTTAGTGTAATAAAGGACAATGTTCAATGGAAGGATGAGAGGTGTCAGTATTTTAAATAAGTAATAAAATATGTATAATAGGATATTAGTACGATCACTATTTCTAATTACTTTACTATACTACCAATATTTCAAATATATATATATATATATATATATATTTAGTATTAATAATCAAATATTAGTATACATCCTATATCATATACATACATAATATTTAACCGTCATGCAATACTGCCCCTATTATACGTATTAAACATTATCTATAAAATATTGACTAATTATTATTTATACCTAACAAAATATTCATATATTAACCCATTATGTTACAAAATATTGACTAAAAATATATAACAACAATATTGGCCCAATAAATAGAAGTCTAATGTAAATACATAAACACATATACACATCCCCATATACATATCGATTTACTTGCTCCTGTTGAAAGACTTCTGGCCGAGTTTTCGAAGCAAAGCTTGCAACAATTTTTCCCTCTCTTGTCGTCAATATTTTCTCTCCCCTCCTCCCCCCCCTCTCTCACTCTTTCTCTTTTTTTCTTCTTCTTCTTCTTCTTCTTATTCTTTTTAACGACGTCGACATCGTTGGGAAGAAAAAGCGAGCGATAAAACTTCGAACTCGGTAAATGAAAATTCAATTTATGTCTAGATTTTACAACGGAGTTGGTACCGACCAACAGAAAGAGAGAGAGAGAGAGAGAAAAAAAATGAGAGAGAGAAGCCATTATGCGGTAACTCAGCGAGCAAAGTGTAGTCGTTATAAGCCGGCCGTGGGGTTCAACGACCGGTATAAATTAAAGCGCCGCTGCTTGGATTTCAATGTCACGGCCTTGCTCAAGGCCACGGTACTCGTAGCAAAATCAACGGTACATTTCTGCCTCTTCTCTGACAATAAATCGTACAAGCTGACTCCTCTACTATGCATGTACTCTACGTCTACACAATGTTCCTGGCACGTCGTTAAAGCACCAAGATTAAATACCCCAACTTTCTCCCTCTCGATTCGATTCAACCCTATTTACCCACCCCACCCCCCACCATCCCCCATTCCCTCCCAACGAATGAATAATTATCTCGATTTTGGCGTAAACAACATTTTTGTATCTAATTTTAATTAATTTCTTTTTTATAATCATTCAATGTGGTGATATTGTCAAAATTGATTATATAAAACTTAGGTTTCATTCTTCCAAACAACACGCGACACGTTACTTTATGAAAAATTAACAGGGGATATTATAACACCGAAATGAATATTCTAAATGTAAACAAAATATTTGAACCCGAAGAAAAATACAACGCTATATACACGTAGGTTCCCGAAATTCAAATTTGTCCAAGACCCTTATTGAATCATCATTGTTCTTTCAAACACTCGTTACATTATTTATTATCATCAAACGATCAATTTTGTTTCATTTAATATAAACATAATAATTTAGTGATTAATGTGTGATAGCATTTTTCTAAGAACGTTGGAAAAAAAGAAATGAAAAGAAATACTAGACGTGTATTCGTATTTGAAATACCCATTTAAAAATGTAGTTTGAAAAGGAAAAATAATATGAAAGAGGTTTATGCATTCTATGTATATTATATACCGGTTGTAAAAAAAGGGGGCCATTTGATACGGGTGTTTTCAGCGTACTGGCCACGAGGAGATAGCGCAGCTTCCTCTCTTTTCGGCGGGATGCCTGGAGGCTACGGATTGGGGGCACATCATTTACCGTCGGCTTACGCCATTCTTGGCCGTGGGGGTTCAGCTCCTGGTTTTGGGGGTCATACACCGGCATCCGCACCACCACCACCCCCGTACTCGCACAGTAGTCTCGGTACTCTCAGCGTGGCTGCCAGTCAAGCTGCGAGTCTGGGTAAGTGGATTTTCTACCCCTTCAATTTTCTCCTCCTCTTCTTTCTCTTCTTCTTTTTCCATCCATACTCTTTATTTTCTTGTCTTTTTTCAAGCACGTCAACTGTCCGAGATTTTTACTATCGACCACAATTTTTCATTTAGATGTACATTTGTATTTTCTTGATATCAATCAATTTATATTGATAATTAAGATTTTTCAAATTGAATTAATGAATAAATTTAACGATATAATTAAAATTTGGAAAAAGTAATATAAAAAGAAGATTGTAAAATATTGTATGAGTTATATATATATGTATAAATTTTTTTCTTAATTAGGTATCACACCTGCTAGTGCAGCATGGTGGACAATGGCCTCTCATTTAGCTGCCCAGGACTACCTCGCGAGATTGCAGGGTGCGACAGGAATCCCAACTTTTCCACCTGGCGCGGAGAGTATTATACCGCCTTACCCTGCATCTCTGTTGAATCCCCCATCCCTTTCGTCCCACAAGTCTACCAAGTGTAAGTAAATCATCGAAATGGAAATATATCGTCGATAAACATTATCGCAAATATGTTTATTTAAATATTTTTGTGATATGAAAATAAAATATAATCGTGTTGTGTTTAATCAAATGATTTGTTTCTATTAATTCGTAGCCAAGTCGAGTAAAAGTCACAAGACACCGGCGAGCAGCAGTAGCAGTAGCTCGACAACGACGAATATGACGAGCAGTAGTTTGCCGGTGTCGAGTCAGGCCACGGTAACACCAACTCATCACAGTACCTCGGCAAGCACCACGCCAAATACGCAAACTAACGTTGTTAGGTAAGTTCATCTATTTTAAATCTTTCGATTATTTTTATCTACTAAATTTTATATCACATCGTTGACCCAGCGCACCGCCATTGAGAATTCAAGTGTTTATCGTCCAGAATTTAGTTATTCAGCACACGGGTTTTTTAATATCAGGAATTTGATTTCTCGACAAGTTGGTGATACTTGTTGTGCATAATAAAACGGGTGGGCTGTTGCGTTGGGCTTACGACAATTAATAATACAATAGAGAAAAAAAAGGACAAAAAATAAGAAAAAATTAATAAAACGAAAGAGATCGTAAATGACAATAAAAAAAAAAAATAAATCAAAGACTTAGAATAACATTTCCTGATTTTCTTTCACGCTTCGCTGCGATTAACAGCAGCTCTGCGAAGGAAGGAAGGTGAGGGGATTATTACGATCTCGATTTCTTAGTGATTCATTTTATATACCCACGTGTTAGAATAAATTTATAATAATATATATATATATATATAAGAAAAAAAAAAAAGAAATATATGGAAAGAAGGAAAGAAATAAAGAAAGGAAGAAAGGAACATTGCTCTTGTTTGTTTGTTGATTTGTTTCTAGTATATAAACGTTGTTTGATTTTTTTGTAGCGATCCTAGCAGTATATTGGGAGGTGTGCGTTTGCCTCCTGATACGGAGATCATCAAATATACCTCGAGTATAGTCGGTCCAAAAGTTCCTGGTACGACGAATCGTGGCAGGAAGAAGACGATCTCCTTGGATACACCGAGTGTCAGTGTTCATCCACCAGCGGTATCCACGTTGAGTGCACATCAGACGAACACAACCTCGTCGTCCTTGATGTTGGAGCCAAGAAAGTACAATCGTACAGGGGTAAGTTTCCTTTTTCATTTAATTCTTTCATTTATTTTATTTTTCAAGTGAAATTCGATCATATTCGTAAAGTGAATTTATCGTTGTAAGTCAGGAAAATGTACGATTTGATTGTAGACCGAATCTAACGAGTATCGAGAGACCGTAGATCGTGTGGAGGTGATCAAATTACCGGCCCACTCAACCAACGGTTCTGTTTTGTCAGCACCGTCTTCGTACACTAGTGGCAATAACTCGACCACCTCCGCCAATGACTCAGATGCTCCATTAAATTTATCCCTTAAACCTTCTTCGACGAGTAGTAGCTCGCCGATTTCCGGTAGTCAACCGCTCAGTCAACTCAGCAATCTGAGCCAATCTTTGCTTGCCTCTGATCGGACCTGTGAGTATTATATATTATTATAAATGATTATTATATTGTTTCGGGAAAAATAATGTTGAGTTATAATATCATAAAGTTTTGTCATTTTTACTTTTGTAAGTTTTGTGCATAAGTAAATGAAATAATATTTTGAAACGATTTAATATTATTCAAAAATGATTTCATCATTATTAATGTATGATCACTTGAATGAAATATTATGAATTAGCGAGACGAAAACCAGGACCAAAGCCGAGAAGAGTGCCACAAAACTCGGTACCAGTCCCAGCTTCTCCTAGTCCCTCATTGGCACAATTATTTGCTGCTGCGGATTCGCCCCAAAGGCCGAGCAGCGGTAGCGAGGAAAGCGAGAGTGCCAGTACGACTCATCACAAGGATGGTCGTCCACGAAATCTTGGTCGTGGTGTTTCTAAGCCGAAGAAGAACACCGTAGCGTCGTTGCTCGCACAGAGCAGAGCTTTGGGTATAAAACCCACTCCAACGTTGGATCCTAGCGTGCCATTGTCACACCAAGTCTCGTTGCTGAGGTCGAACATTCTTGCTGCGCAATTGCATGCCTCGGCAACAGGCCAGGTTGACGACAAGAATCAGGTATAAATTCATGCGTTCCAATTGCGTTCACTCAATTCTTCATTTGTTTTATTTCAATATTGTTCATTTATTTTTTTGTTTTGTTTTATTTTTCCTTACATTTAACAATCGATACGATTTGAGTTTTTTCTTTTTTGTTTTTTGTTTTCTTATCGTAAAAAAGAAAAAGAAAATGAAAAAAGAACGTACGCGTTCAGTCACGAAGAACAACACATCATTTTCTAGGGTTGGGCCAACGGAAGCGCCACGCTTTAGTTTCTTTTCACTTATGATTTCGCACTAAAACCATTCTCCCTATATAGCGATCTTTACAGGAGAAGATGAAGAACAAATTGCTGGAGGCGTCGGGCGAGGAAAGCAATATGGATGTAACAAGTGAAAGCGGAAGTAACACCGACGTCGTCACCGACACAGACGACGATAACGCCGAGGGTACGCCCAGTGCTAAGAGAAGAAAGCTTAAACCTAGCGAAAGGGATCTTCAGATGCCCTTGGAACGTGGTTGGAAACGAGAGACTGTTATTAAGGGACTAGGAAAGACTGGAGTTATTAAGGGCGATGTGTCCTATTATAGTCCCTGTGGTAAAACATTTAAGTGCAGTCCCGATCTTGTCAAGGTGAGTTGCATTCATTTACAAAAATTAGATTTCAAAAGTTCTTGAATAACTACACTGAATACGAGATTTCAATTTGGTTTCGATTAAATGGTTTTGTATGGGGAAATAGATGAGGAAAATATTTCGAGTTTTCGGCATAACTGTATCCAGTATTTATTTATGCATACTTACAAATAATATCAGTTTCTAAAAAAGTGTTTTTTTATATATATATATATATATATTTAGTTTATATTAAAAGTTACGTAGAGGTTGACATATTAAAAAGAATCATAGATTCGAAATCAAAAAAAGTGAACTCTTTGAAAAAAAAACCATAAATAATCCCATTATGAGAATACTCAATAAACATATTTTTAACAATTAAAAGAATAACTTTTAACAAGTTTCTATATTGAACGTATCGAATTAAAAATGTTCGTAGTTTTTGGAACAACAGATTCCTGCCGAGCTGACGACAGCGAATTTTTCGTTTTCGTCCCGTCCATTGGTCGGTGAGTTTCTCCAGCCAACGTTGGGTCTGGCTGAGGCTGAATTTGTGAGGCTTGGCGCGCAAGAAGTAGCGAGACGTCTCGAAGAGATAAGAGTTGCCGGAGGGTTCAGGGACATACGAACTACGAACAATCAGTACGAGAGAGACAAGCTGGCATATGCGAAGAAACTTGCTAAGGAGGAGGCACAACGACACAAAGAACAGGCCAGGTGTGACCTGTTGCATTTATCGAAACTCGACTACTTACCTACTACTACTACTACTCCTCCTACCTACATATGTCGTTAAATTTAACTGCACGAATCTCGTCGATATGTAAAACAAAACCATTAGTGAACCTTGATTTAACCATCGTCTATCGCAACAGGCTCATCAAGGAACAAGAGAAGACGGAACGGCAAGAGGCAGTCAGACGGGAACGTGAAATAAGAAATCAACAGCTTCTCGAGGTAAGTCATCATTAATATATTCAGATTTTTAACTATCGTGTTTCCTTTTTTACACGTTTTTTGTCTCGATCTTGTTGTTTCATTCACAATTAAAACTGTTTTCTCTTACTCTATTTGGGATTACCTACGTTTTTTTGTATTTTGTCCATATGTCGTGCGTGTCGCATGCTCTTTTATGTGTGTTCCATATTTATATATATTATATACACTATTTATTAATATATATATATATCAATATATATATTATATATATATATATATATATATATATAGATATGTATGTATACTTACACATATATATACTCTACTTTTTATATATATATACAATTTCCTCCAATGAAAATATTCTTCTTCAAGGAGACTCTTTTTCTACTCGCATATATATACCCCCTTGGCCCCCTTTCTTACTACAAACCCGCCCCCCTCTCTCTTTCTTCAATCAAACCCCCTTTTAGAATCATCCCTCGTCTCTCCTTTAATAAAAAAAAAAAAAAAAATACATGAGATCACCTAATAGCTGCAGAAAAAAAAAAATATACATATATCGCTAGCAATAGTGACAGGAGAATCCAGCATGCCTTCCTTATTATTTTCCCTTAAATATATAAAAATCGATTATTTATCATTCGATACATATATATATATATATAAAATATATACCTTATTTGTCCTTTTTTTTTTTTTTTTGTCAGAACATTTTCATTTTCAATATATATATATATATATATAGATTTAATTATATCGCTGTTAGTCTCTCACGAACGTGTTTATTTAGTCGTCGTTATTATTATTATTATTATCATACTAAACGAAAATATTCATGTGTGCGCTGCATCTCGCTTTATTGTCTCGGTCCTTCGCTCGGCAATTTTCGACGTAGCCGAGCGAAATAGATTGAGATTATTCACATTGGTTTTATTTTGATCATCTACTTAAGACGGAGAACCGTGCAGCTTTTAGATAATATATCTAGAAAGAGAACAATTAAATGATCTCTGAAACGGAGACAAATGGTAATTAATATTTACATATACATCATGTTATTGTTATACTGATCTCGATATCTTTACGTTTCTGTACTTCGGTTTATATTTACACTATCTCTTTATCTTTCTCTCGTTATCTCTTTCTTTCTTTCTTTCTTTCTATATCTGTTTTTTTTTTTTTTTATTTATTTGTCTCGAGGAGCACAAGTTGAAATTAAAAAATGATAACTGAATATTAAACATTGTACAAGTTTTTCTTTTTTCCGTATCTTCGAGATATCGAAAAGTAAAGATGTCGATGTCAAATACAAAATAATACAATGTCTCCAGAATTTTTGTCCGAAAATTCATAGTGATGTGTATGTATATATATATATACATATATCTATATACATAGATAAAAAAAAAAAAAAAGGAGATGGTTGCGTCGAAATTAGTTCCTCGACGTATGGTTTTTTTTTTTTACATCACGATATAAACGCACCACACCAATAAACCACCCCTCCCCCCCCCCCACACCGTCAATCCTATAATTCCACCAACAATCTTGAAATACCGTGCTTCTTCTGTACGCAGTAGATTACTTTCTTAATATAAATGATGCTTTTCACGGATATGTGATATATATATTTATTTTTTGAATAGATGAATTTTGAAAAAAGAGTAGTTCGAATTCTGTGGCCTACACGATAATCACATATTATTATATTATGTGATAATAATCCTCCTTGCATTTCGAAGTGTTGATTCGGCAGTACCAAAAGGGCCGGTTTAGTCTGCCATCGATATTTCAATCCTCGATTGAAGACTCGATTTATATATATATATATATAGATACACGCATACATAAATATTTTTGGTCCTGTTTTAATCCCAATAGCCTAAAATCGGTATTAACATTTTTTTTGTTCTTTCATATTTTTTGAGATGTAGTAAAAAATAAAAAGATGCGAATAAATAAATTGGAATCAGAAGCAGGACCGAAAGTAAAATTGGTGATTATCATGCGCAGAAAATAATTATTAAAATTCATTATCTTTTTCCCATGTTTATATATTTGATCAATATTTTGTTAAATAAATGATCAGTATTTGGAATTAATAAATGTTTAATACATAATTAATATTTGATTAGTAATTTGAATAAATTATCAGTATTTATAACAAGAAACAATATTGTGTCAAGGTTTCGTGAAGGTTATACGATCGTGCAAAGTGCATAGAAATTTATTTTTTATTACAAATACCGATCGTCTATTTAAAAAAAAAAAAAAGTAAATTAATTTAAATAAATATTTCAAATGTGTGTATGGTTTAAAATTTCCAATTTTTTGCGCAAGATAAACATGAAGGTTA
>NW_014569688.1:368148-370648 GCF_001313835.1 Polistes canadensis | reverse complement strand
GACGACGGTTAACGTTGTCCCAACGACTTGCGTTGTCGGTGCATCGTCTACAAATGCGATTTCCCCAACAACGCCTCTTATGTTGACGTCAACGAACAATTCGACGACGAATATTTCGACTAATACAACAACGATGATGAACAACAACAATAATAACAACAACAACAACAATAATAATAACAGTATCAACAACATCAATAGCATCAATCAAGCAGCAATAATGGTAGGCGGAGCACCGACGAGTACGACATTAGTTGCGACAACTCCTCAAGTTAATTCCCTCCTACCATCGACCACGGCCCTACAGTTGACCACCAACAACCCTGTGAATGCTGCCAACGCAGTCATCAATGCAGCATCTAACGCAGCCGCAGCAGCAGCAGCAGCCATCGCTACTCTCACGGCTTTACCATCGACCCTATCCTCCTCTTCTTCATCTTCTTCTTCTTCTTCTACCTCCTCCTCCTCGTCTATATGTTCCATTTCGTCCACCACGCAACAACAACAACAACAACACCACCACCAACAACTAGTACTACATCAACAACAACAGGCCGTCCAACCGACGACGACACCTACCTCGACGTCCACCGGTACCGTGACGGTCGCCGTTCAACCGGACAATACCCAGCAGGCCCAGACCCAGACGCAAAGTGGTCAGGAACTTCTGGAGGTAAGATGTCGTATGAGACGATCCCCCCTAACCACCTTTAATCTTTCCCTTAAACCTTAACCTGTTAAGCGTTTAGATCGCATATATGCGACACAAACAGTTAACAGTTTAATCCTCCCCCACATCAACGTTCTCCTATCTCTCTCTCTCTCTATCTATCTATCTATCTATCTTTCTTCATCGTCATCATCACCGATCTTCCTTCCTTCCTTCCTTCCTTCCTTCCTTCCTACCATCCTTCATTCTTGTCTTCCTTTCATTCTCTCTAACCACCTTATTTCGTTCTTCGACGTGTTACTATGAGGTAAGAGACCTTGATTACTGCATCCCCCAGTGGTACTATTCCCCTTCGTCTTTCATCCCCCCTTAATCGACAAGATCGATTACTTCTTCACGTGAATTCGTTTATTCATTCGTTCGTTCGTTCGTTCGTTCGTTCGTTCATTCGTTAGTTATGAAGATTAAATAATAAATCATTAGGATAATTTACGGTCGAACGAGGAAAACCTTGATTAGGTATTTTTTAGGTTCTTTTTTATCCCTAAACACCTAATCATCAATTTATCCCTAATATATATATATATATACTATACATCCCCCAGATCCAAAAAAATGTTCTCGTGAATTTTTTCAAGCCACGAACGAAGGAGACAACAACGATGCTCGATAATTCGCGATTTGTTGAAATGTGGCTCAAGCTTGAGCTTCGAAAGTACCAATCAACGAAATAAAAAGAGAGAGAAAGAGAGAGAGAGAGAGAGAGAGAGAAAAAAACAAGAATTTAATCTAAAGGTGTAAGAAATTTACGATCGATCGATCATCATATTTTTCTCTCGATCTCGATCTTTTCCAATTTAAATTATCGGTACTTTCGAATGCTGTTTTTTGATAATCTGTTTGCACGTATCAGCTTAATTTATGTTTCAAGTAGTTTTTAAAATAATCACGATAACGCGTTATTATATCGTTGTGTTACGTATATCAAATTTTTTTTCTTATTGGTTTTTTACTTTTTTATTACCATGTTTCTTATATATATATATATATTTTTTTTATTTTAATTTTTTTCTATTTATTTTTATTATTCATTTTATTTTTAAACATACATACATACATGCAATGAACTATTATTAGTGGGAGAAATACTCGCGTCATAGTTGCATGCACGTTGTCGTTCTTTTGTTTTTAAATTAATCGATGGATCATCTAATAAAAAATTGTCTTGAGATTATTTTCAAATCGAAATGAAGAGAGAAACAACGACAAAATATATATAAAAAAAAAAGAAAAAAAAAAACAAGGCAGGACATGTGTACGATGCGCGTACACACGCACATATATATGAGTCTATTTTGGCAAATTTGTGTTTCCAAACGGAATTGAATGATGGTCGACCCAAAAAAAAAAAAAAAAGAAACATATATTCAAAAATTCATTGAGATTCAAATACTTCGATTTCACGTGATTTTTCACGACAAGTGAAATCGAAGATATTTCACGAAACATTCTATGTTTAATCTATAACGAATAAAACTCAAACTCAGTCCTATTAAAAACTTCTCTAAATTTTGCGAGGAAAATGAGAGGAGAAAAAAAAGAAAGGAAAATGAAACAAACCATCGTCGTTTAGGGCAAACACCGTAATCGAGTCACGTCAGAAACCAAACCAGAAAAAAAACATCAGAATTTTTTAATAAACAAAAAAAGGCTGGCGATAAACGTAGGCACGATGCGTACGATGATGTATGAAAGAAAAAAAAAAAAACATTCAATATATATGTGTATATTTATTTTTATATAAATTATATAAATGTAAAAATATATATA
>NW_014569688.1:348924-366093 GCF_001313835.1 Polistes canadensis | reverse complement strand
ATATAAATAATTTTTTTTTTATATATATATATTTTTACATTTGTTTTACTTTTCAATTCACCGCGATATATCTCGTGTATATACGTTTAATACATGCATACGTATTTACATACATATTTACATACATACATATGTAAATAAATACACGAACGGTATTTCAATGTATTCGCGATGAGGAAAACAGCTGATCTTCTTCAAAACCGTCTCAGCTACGTCCGAAGATTCGAGTTCGTCTTAATTAAGAAAAAAACATTCTTATGAATACGACCACGATGATGACGATGATGATGATGACGATAATGATGATGATGATGAGTATGATGATGATGACGATGATGATGATGTTGGTTGGTAATGATGAACGATATCGGATTTGTTAGATCTTTACAATTAGAGTAAATAGCGCATAAATCCTATAATTTGCTTTCGTAGTAAATGCGAACACACGTTTTGTAGTTTACATTTTAAATACGGATCGAATAATAAATAGTGAAAAATCGGGTTACAAAATTTTCGCGGATAAAAATATTCGGCATCGGTAAACGAAAGAGAATATATTTCGTTTTTGTTTCTTTTTTTTTCTTTTTTTATTTTTGGTTTCTTTTTTTTTTTGTTTTCTTTTTTAATTTAATCGGCGATTAGAAGAAATCCTCGTCGAATACAAAACAACAAACGAAATTTAATTCATAATCTAATCAGGTCCTTATCTAATGAAAACAAAACAAAAAAAGAAAGAAAAAGAAAACAAGAAAGATAGATAAATAAAAAAAATTTTAATTCAAATTCAAATTCAAATTCAAATTTATTAACGGATGCGAGTGACGTGTGTGTGGCGTTGTGCGCAGGCGCGGAAAAAACGGCAGGAAGAGGTGGAGAAGATCCGACTGGAAGAGCAACAACGAAAGCAACAGGTAATTCTATAGAGCGTTTTTAGGATAACAGAGACAAACAAACAAAAAATACGAGAGGAGAAAAAAGTGAGAGAGGATGTGCGGGAGGGTGAGAGACGAGGGAAAAAAAATAAACGTGGAAGGATAATGAAATTTTCGTTTGAATTTTCTCTCTCACTTTATCTCTCTCTCTCTCTCTCTCTCTCTCTCTCTCTCTCTCTCTCTTTCTTTTCATCTTTCTTTCTTTCTCTCTTTCTCTTTCTCTCTTTCTTTTTTACTTTTTCATACTCTTTCTCATGACTTTATTTTGATTATAATACAAATTTTGGATATAAAAATAATTTTATAAATGCATTTTGTATTTATCTCCTGTTTTCGCAGGAACGCGAATTGAAGAGGCAACAGGCGGTGATGTTAAAGGAACAGGTGAGTTTTTTTGTTTTTCTTTTATATTATTTACTCTTGTTTATCATTGTTTTTTTTTTTTCTTTTTTTTTCTATTATCATCCAAAGAAAATTTTGTTATTTAAAAAAAATCGTTTTTTTTTTTGTATCATGCCTATCTACGATCGTATCGCCGCAAAGAAAAGAAAAAAAACAAGAAAAAGAAAAACAAAAAAAGACAGTAGTAGATCGTAATAATATATTTTCTATTAGAACGCGTAAGTGTGTGCGTGTGTAAGCGTGTGCAATGTGTGCAGTGTGCGTTTTGTAGATTTTATTAGTTTCGTAATGTGTTTCGTATACTCACTCCCTTTTAATTACCGTCTATCTATTTCTCATATTGCGCGTTTCATTCATCGATTCGTATAATTTCGGCGAACGATTTCGCGAAACGATCATCTCTCTTTCAACCCCCCGACCCTTTACTCTTTCTCTCTCTTTCTCTCTCTCTCTCTCTCTTTATATATATATATGTACACGTATACACTAAATCGGTAATGAAATTGTCCTATGTTTCGCGCAATCATATACAAACTTACTCCGTATACCTAAATTACATTTCGATTGAAATTTCTAAACCCACCGCCGTTTGATGCTTACATTAATTTATTTACGAATGTGGTATCAATCAAATTGATGTTTGTCTAATTTTATATTGTTCAAAGTTCAGTCTACAACTACGATTACTTACAACTCGAATTAATATCGTTAAAAAAACAATTCATTGAACTTGATACTACACTTTCCACCCTCGTCCTTCCCCCCGTTTAATTTCGATCAAAATTGAATATATCGTTTTCCGATTGTTCGTAAAAACTAATCTATTTGTCGTTGCTTCACATTCGCCTTCACATAAGAAGAAAGAAAAATCTTTTTCTTTTTAATGGGGAAAAATTTTTAGAAAAAAAAAAAAAAACACAAAAGAACGAAAATAAATCAAAAAACGCGTTTGATCCAACGTATCTCGATGTCACGTTGTTTAATTATTATGAATGAGAGGGACCGAGGGAAGTAGGGTGGAAAAACAAAAAGAGAAAGAGAGAGAAAAAATGGATATGGTTAGTTTGAGAGTAGTCGTAGTTTGAGCACTGGTGGACTGTGGATGTGTTTTGTGCCGCAGATGTACATGCAGGAGCTCACCAAGCAGCGCGAGATGCTCTACACCGTCGAGTTGGTATGTGTCTCATACCCTCTAGCCTAACTGAACTAATAAACGATTTAAACGTTAGAATAATATTAACGAGAGATTCTCTAACCGAAGAAAAAAAAAAAGAAAACGAAATTTCGATGAAGTATAATCAACGAATGATGCACGAAAGTTTTATTTTGTTGTGTTTCTATTTTTATCTTTTTTTTTTTTTTTTTCTAACGTGCCCGTGTTTTTTTATAATTTTTCGCATATCCAAATGTGTTTTTTGTTTTTCGTCAATAAACAAAATCGATTGTTCATGACGTCATTTATATGTTTTACTGCTTGGCGCTATAAAGCGATGAACTTTTCCTTACGTTTATTTTGTTTTAAATCACGTGAACAAAAAAATTCAAGCTTTATTATTTTTGTTTTTGTAAAAATAGATATATATACTATTTTTAACAAAGATGAGAGAATCATCAAAATATGTTCGCGTTTATAGGTATGCCTATATTAAAATATTATAGTACATGCATATGTACACACGTTTATTTATTTAATTGATTATTTATTACAGTTTGCACGGTTCTTTTTTTTTGTTTCTTTCATTTTAAACCAACGATCATAAACGAGGAGCATTTTGTGCGGAGTAGGTTACGCGAGTAAATCCGTATTTATTGTTAGTAATTATAATATTCGTGATTTTGCATCCATCCGGCACTATGCATACATCGCATTCAGTTTGTGTAGTCACGTGAAAGTATTTGGGGCGGTAGTAGAGTTTGCTATTTGCCCGTGCGTGCGAAATTCTGCTTAGACTAAATGAAATAGATATTTACATTTATACATCTCATCAATATACATGCATACATACACATTTTTAACACATAAATACATATGTAACATCATGTTTCACTCATCCATATTATTATATGGCCCATAAAGTTTCAGAAAAAAATATACACTACTGGTCAACAGTTCAGAAATTCCATTCAAATCGAATACACCATACGTCAATTTTAAAACGTTTTGTATTCAATTAGAAACATTAGTAAAACTTATTATCAGGATGGCTAGAATATTTCGTACAAATATCCTGGTCCTCTAAATTTATGTAAAAATTTCAAACTTTTAGCCGGAAGTGTATATAAGATATGCATACGCATTATTCTTACATAGACACCAATTTAGATATACTCACGCATATACGTATAGAACATTAAATTCGCATAACATTAAATTCGATCCTTCAAAAAGTAATACTTCAACGCTTTACTTTATTACACTTATTAAAAATATTTTGTTTAATCGCGGAAATCATAGGAACGAGAGAGAAGGAGACAACACATGGCGTTGGTCAGAGCACTTGAGAATCGTCGCAAAATGGAAGAAAGGGAAAAGAAACGATTAGAAGCAAGAGCCGAGAGAATAGCAACGAAAGAGAAACGAGCTGAACAGAGGAAAATTGAGCTGGAGTTGGTAGAACAAATTAGGAAACCCGTAGAAGACATGGAACTTACAGGTTTGTTTGTCTTTCACAATTTATTCAAATTATTTAACAACGTAATTTGATAAACGCGAAGATAAACGATGGATTATAGATCACAGAACTCTGCCGGATATCAAGAGAATACCTGGACTAAAATTATCGGGACAGGCTTTCGCTGATATCGTCATGGTCTTCGAATTTCTCCATAATTTTGGTGAAACTTTAGGTTTTGGTGAGTATTTATCAATATCCCAAGTGTAGACAAAATCAAGGATTTAATCAAGAGACCTAAATATTTTTTTCATTCTTGATTTTATAAAAACAAAATTATTAGAATCGAGTTAACAAAATTCTCAGGAGTTTTCTATAAAACCATAAATAACAGTAACATATAGGTGTTTCAATTAAAATTTTCCATTTTGTATATTTTATAATATCTAATGCAATACAACATATATTAAATTTTGTTTATTTCAAGACATGGAATCCTTACCAAGTCTAAGAAGTCTACAATTGGCATTGTTGAACGACGAAGAAGCCGAGGAAGAAATGCTTTCTGTGATGACACATCTTTTGGTGTGCGCTATCGAGGACCCAGGCATTCCACAGCCAGCAAGACACACAACTGGCCTTGGACAAAGTTTACGACAAGCTGACATAACTCATGCCAACATAAGCGAGATATTAAGAATTTATCTTTACGCGAACGCGACAGGTGAAGTAAAAGCACTCACGGGAGTATGTTTGGAACGTGAACGTGACAAAAGATTCGCTGATCATCATCAAAATGGTGGCGATTATGCGTCTTCTTGTTCGGGCAAGAACGCTCAATTCTTCGAGCATATGCATAAAAACGAAACGTGGAAATTGTCCGAGAGGCTCAGGGACAAACCATTCCTTGCACTTAATCCAACGCATAAAGCACAAACTTTGGCGTTCCTTTGCAACGAGCTATTGCAAAATAAAGCTGTGATTAGGCAAATCGAAGGTAGCCTGGAAACGGTAGCTCAGTTGAAGAAAGAAAGATTTGTATTAGATACGAAGATCAGAAAGTGAGTTGTTTTGTTTTACTTGTAAACACCAATATGATTAACATAATTGGACTGATTTTAATTATGTGTTTTTTTTTTGTTTCATTTTAGGTTGAGACAACTGCATAGTCGAAAAGTTAGAATGGAAGCGGTTGGCGTCATAGTGAACAAAACTGGTGATACGATTACTATCGAAAAGAAAGAAGTTGATGAGGAAGGAAACACAACATCGACGGCTGTTGGTACAACACCCACTCCTGACGAGATTCATCACGAGGATGAAGTTGAGGATATGTCAGAAAACGAAAGCGAAGGAACTCAACCGGAGGAGGTAAGTTATTTTATTTGTATCTTTTGTTCTACATTATATTCTTTCTTTACTGATTATTCATGAAAAATCTTGTCTGCTATCTTTGCCCTTTTCTAGTCCTCTTTAAAGAATGATAATCTCTGGTTGATTCAGGAGGAGGATAAAAATCTGTCGGGTGAAGAACTCGGGAAAAAGTTGGATAAACTTTTGAAGCAATCCGAAGAACAATTGCAAAAATTGAATAGCTCGTCGAAACAATTGCGTGCTCACACGTTCGGACAGGATAGGTATTGGAGGAGATATTGGGAATTGGCGAATGCCGGTGGTATATTTGTAGAGGCTATGGAAAGCGCGGAACCTGAGGTTTTGGAATTGCAAGCGGAATTAGACGAGAAGTACAAAAATATGCCGGTTGAGGAGAAGATTGAGACTAAACAGGAAGAACAAGCTAAACCTAACACGGAGAACAGAGAGAATGAAGCACCGAACGAAGCCAAGGATGAAAAGAAATTGAATGCCAACGAGGAGGATGACAATTCGAAATCTCAATCTAAAGATAAGAGGAATACCGATTGCGAGGAAATCAATTGCAAGAAGGAACCAGTGCAGAATTGTAATTTGGACAACTCGGGTAATAACATGAAAGAAGAAAGGAGACACGATGGTGACAGTATGATGACGGATGCCAAGACCAATGTGACTTCCGAAGAAATTAAGCAAGAAACGGAAGTTGTCAAAATGGAGGTAGACGTGAAGATCGAAGAAACGAAAAAAGAAAACGAAGAAATGGACGAGGAAATGCCGAAGATTGTTGTCAAAATGATGGAAGATAAAATAGTCGAGACTATACCCAACGGCGACAAATTTAATCACATTAACAATCTCCACAACGGCAAGGAACTCAACGGAACATTCATTTCTAGTGAGTCCCTATTAACCCTCCGTCGAGTAGTACTAACGAAATTAATCATTAATATTAGTCATGTCAATAATTACAGACAACAATGCCGAGCCAAATTGGTTCTCCATTTTGCCACGAGAAACTTGCGATACACCTGGACCCAGTACCAAGCAAATCTTCGGAATTGCTGAACCAACGGAACTCAGGATACCAGTTTTTCCACCTCCAGCTAGTCCGAATTATGACAGATGCGATAGTCCTGCGCCATTGATACTCACGCAAGATGAAGCTGTGCAACTGGAATATCTTAAAGTACATGGATTGCCACCACCTGGGGAAGCTAAACCTGTACCGAAAGGTAAGATGGGAATAATTAGACAACAACAAAAAATAATCATTCATTTTAATCATTATTTGTATTTTGATAGATCTGCGGTATGGTTGGTGGAGAATCACGGACGTAGACACGTTCCAAGAATTATTAGAACACTTACATTCTCGAGGAGTTCGTGAAAAAGAATTGAAGCGTACGACGTGGGCTACGATGGAATCTTTTTTGGCTGTAACCGGTAGGATCAACGTTGACCCAGGTAATGTCACTGCAACTGAGCTTCAAGCGGAACCCGACGATCCCGATACACCGATCCCAAAACCGGATAATCCTGACGATTGGAGCGAGCAGGTAGCGTTACGCGTGGATGCACAGCTTCTCGAACAGGTCGAAGCTTTGGAGGATAAGGTCGCTAATGCCAGCATGCAGGTCAAGGGCTGGAAACTTCCTCCGCGGGCAGGAACCGAGGAGGCTGATGAAATCGAGAAGTTAAACGAAATGGAAAAGATCAGTGCAGTTGAACAAGCGAGACAAAGGTTACTCTCTTTGGAAGCGGCCATTGAAAGGAGATACTTGAAACCACCTTTAGGAGTTTGGTAAGATTTCGAAAGAATTTTTTGTCCCTTAATTTTGTTGTTACTCGTAACATTGTCGTAATTACTGACACGTTGCTTTTCTTTTTTTTTGTTACAATACTCAAAAGACAAGAAAATAGATTTATGTAAATATTTGAAAATTAATGATTATTAGCACGGGAGATCCAAATCTGGCAGCGTTGAAAGCAGAACAGGCAGCCGCCGCAAACGCCAACTCGAACAATTCGGATCAGAGTAATCAGGCACCTATTCCCCAAGAAGAGACAACACCAAGAGGGCTGAACAACTGGCGAGAAGCTACCGCACGTGCACACACATCGGCTCAGCTAGCTATGGCGCTTTATATGCTCGAGGCCAGCATCGCTTGGGACAAGAGCATCATGAAGGCTGTGAGTCTAACACCAGCTAGAAACTCGGTCTGCGTCAAGCTACGAAACCGCTGCGTCTCACTCAAAGCTACCACTCAGTACAATCAACTATTGACTACTTCTCAGACCTCTGTGGGTATTCGCACTAACTTACTAACCGAATTGTCCTCTTGCTTCCTACCTATGTCTTTTTTCCCTTTTTTCGATTCGATGAACCACACGAAGCATGGTCGGGCTTCGAAAATCAGAATATAAGACATTGATCTTCCTCGATTTTACATTAATATTGTTCTAACTTTTAATAATTATTTCATTTTCATCTAGAATTAACTATACTTTTCTAACTTATCCTTGAACATTCAAACAAAAAATATTATCTTGGAATATTAAATATTAATAATACTCATATAACAGGTTCCATCGTTCCAATAAATAACTAAATTAACATACAGTAACACAATTATTGAGTAAAATCAATATTCGGTATTCACTCAAAATTTTATATTTTGTGAATACATGTAATGTGATCGTCTTGAACAAAAAGTCACGTTTTCAAAAAAAATCCATTCAAGTATGTGCAGGAAGGTTAAAAGTAAAAAAAATATATATATAATTATATATGTATATGTATATATATATATTTATATATAATAATATCCAATGGTGGTCAGAGTCTAACGTAACGGTAGCATGCAAAAATTAATGCCGCTTGATTATATATTTATTAATTTTTTCATTACAATAACGCTTTTTTCTTCTTATTCTTTGTTCTAATTCATTCTCATTAATTCACTATTTTAAAAAGCTTTTACATAGCGCGTAGCGTGATCGTTTAAATTTTAAGATACATTAATTTTATTACTCTTTATTTATATATTTATTTATTTTGTTCAATATCGTATTAATTTAACACAAATTAATTTTTATTTTGAAAGAGAAAGAGAGATATTACAATATAACACATCTCATTCTAACTGGCTCTCTCTCCCTCTCCCTCTCTTTCTCTCTCTCTCTCTCTCTTTCTTTCTCTCTCGCTATTTTTCTCATACAGCAATTTGCATTAATTAAAAATTTGATTTGCATATATGCTTAACATTTATTTTCTATTAACAACATTTCTACATTGTGCCTGTTGTGGTTGTACGCTTATGTGCTATTTTGCTACGTATTATTAGATTCGAAAGAACAAATTATTGAAGAGAGAAGAGTAGAGACCGTTCTAACGAATAAGGAAACTTATTTTCGTTAATTCGTTTTAATTCATTAATATATAATTATTATTATTAATATTATATGAATAAAACGAGCAGAGAAATGATCTCTCTATGTCTCTGCTCATTTATTCTTATTTCTTAAAAGCACGAGTATCATCTTTGTGTTTCAGAATTGCCAGTTTTGTCATAGTGGAGACAACGAGGACAAATTATTGCTTTGCGATGGCTGTGACCGCGGTTATCATACTTATTGTTTCCGTCCAAAAATGGAAAACATTCCTGATGGTGACTGGTGAGTTGTTAGCAAAACAAAGAAAAGAAAAAGAAAAGAAAACAAAAATACATGTTAACATTTTTTGTAACTTTTCGTTTAAGCCGTGTGGGTCGTATACGACCCACATATATATATATATATTTAAATGCTAAAAGTTTCCTATAGCCTGAACGGAAAGTTCAGAATAGAGGCGTATGTGACCCATACGACACGGAACGTGTTAATCCAATTTGTAAATCCACATTGTTTAAACAATCTCTTTTTCAAATTTTTGTTTAGGTACTGTCACGAATGTATGAACAAAGCAACAGGAGAACGTAATTGTTTGGTATGTGGGAAGAGGGTTGGGAAAAATTTGGTCCTCTGCGAGCTTTGTCCTAGGGCTTATCACACCGACTGCCATAATCCGGTTATGCCAAAAGTGCGTAATTTAAGTTGACGTTTATTTCTACAACAAAATAATTGTATTTTATGAGCATAAACAATTTGTTGTTCTTTCTATAATTGGTTATTTTCAATTCGGTATTTAAACGATTCATTTGATTTCCAGATGCCAAGAGGGAAATGGTATTGCTCTAATTGCCACAGTAAGCAACCAAAGAAGAGAAATAGTAGTCGAAGGAGTCATACCAAAGGAGGAAGCACCAGAGAGAGTGAGAGTTCTGATCATCCACCAGCTAGGTGATTACGTTAAAACCAAACAAACATTGTCAATTTGTTGACTTAACGGTATAAAGTATATTCGAGAACAGAAATGAACAAAATAGAACGAACGAACAGAAAACGTAATAATAATAAAACGATTAATAATTCATAATTAATTAATTAAATAATAACACTGAAGATAACAGTAAAAATAACAATAATAATAATAATAATCTTCCTCATCGTCGTAATAATCATAATTAATAACATTATATACGGAGTACATGATTTGATATATAATATTCAACGAATGCGAATGATACAATTATTCCCGATTTAAATAAACGAATTTTCAAACTTTTACGAATTACATTTTGAATATAAATATGTATATGTGTATATGTATACTGCTCTCTCTCATGCGAAAAACCCGGTTTGATTCTCGGTTAAATGAGGGAAACTGTTAGCCAAGTCTTTCTAATTTTAAATGACGTTTAATTGCATACAGGGTGTTCTAGGAGTACAGTTTGCGGATGCGGTTATCGTATATATATAATTATACATTAATTATATATAAATTAGGGTTTGTGAAAGATCATTTTATTTTCTCCTGATTCTCTCGTATGTGTGCGTATTTAATTATGGGGTAGAACATATCTTCTCGTCGTACTGTCCCAACCTTTCCTCTGTGGTGGATGAGAGGATGGGTGTTTGTTTTCTGAGATAATCAATTTAAACTTCTTCGTATAATAAAATACAAACGTATTGTATAAAAGGGCTAATCTTTAAGATCGTATTGTCGCACAAGAAGTAAAAGGGAATATAAAATAATAATAAAAAATAATATATATGTGTATATATAAAAGTAAAATAGAGTAATAAAAAAAAAAAGCAATCTCAAATATGTAAAAACAAAAGTCGGAAATAAGAGAGAACAAGAAAAGGCGAGAGAGGAAAGTGAGAAAAACGAGAGAGAGAGAGAGAGAGAGAGAGAGAGAGAGAGAGAGAGAGACAGAGATAATGACAAAGAGTCAAAAAGAGCTAGAGCTAGAAAGAACGGAATATTTCATCGAAAGAGCAACATATCCGAATCTCGACCGGAAAAAAAAAATAAAAACCAAGCACACACAAAAAATGTGCTCGAATTCGCTCGAAAAAAAAAAACGCATATTCGCCCTCGAGAAGGTTTATTAGAGACGGAAACAAACAAGCGCACCTGTAAAATGGAACTCAAAAAAGAAACAAAACAAAGCGAACAAACCAAACCAAACAAACAAACAAAATAGATTAATCGTGGAAAATAATTTCTGTGTTGTTTTGCGCCGCAGTCCAACGCCGTCAACGGCATCGAACACGCACGTAGAGGACGTCAGTTCGTCGGAACCGGCAACCCCTACTGCATCCCCGAGGAAGGAGGGAAACAATAGGACCCTTACTAAGAAGCAACAACGAGAGCTGGCACCTTGTAAGCTTCTTCTTGAACAGTTGGAGCAGCAGGACGAAGCCTGGCCATTCCTATTGCCGGTTAACACCAAACAGTTCCCGACCTACAAGAAAATCATTAAGACTCCCATGGATCTCAGTACGATAAAGAAGAAACTACAGGACTCTGTGTAAGTTTCAAGCATCCTAAGAAAAGACTATAAACGCTTCTACTTCTCGATCGTCTTGCATACAATAGTAATAGATTTGTGTTACGTAATAACTTGTTTAGAACAAAATAAAAGGCAAAAAAAAAAAATAAATAAATCAAATAAAATAAAAGATAAAAACCAAAAAAAAAAATAAATAAATAAATATAAGCAAAGTATATAGAGAGACAAATAATAATAATAATAAATAAAAAAAAAGCATAAAGAAAATAAATATTAAATAATATAAGAGATATATATATATATATAATATATATATATACATACATATATATATATAGAAAAAAAAAAAATAAATAAAAATTAAAAACAAAAAAGATATATAAGAGTGTCGGATGGAAAATAAGAAAATGTGTTGTTCCAACGAGTGCTTCTCAAACGCAGGTACAAGTCCCGCGATGAATTTTGCGCCGATGTCAGGCAGATGTTCATCAACTGCGAGGTATTCAACGAAGACGACAGTCCCGTAGGAAAGGCCGGACACGGGATGAGAAGTTTCTTCGAAATGCGATGGACCGAGATCACCGGTGCACCCCCACCCCATACACAGACGCATAGCTGAGGTTCGGTGCGTTCACGCAACACCTGCAACAGCTTCGCACACTTTTACTACTAGTGCGTGTGTGTGAAAATCCAGCAGCCCAGACAGAAAGAAAAGATAGAGGATAGATGATAGAGGATAGAAAATAGAAAATAAAAAATAGAAAGAAAGAGAGAGAGAGAGAGAGAACGAGAGAGAGCGAGAGAGAGAGAATGAGAATGTCAGAGAGTATGTAAAACCCGATAAGGACGATAAAGAGAAACATTAGTGAAAGAGAGAGAGAGAGAGAGAGAGAGAGAGAGAGAGAGAGAGAGAGAGAGAGAGAGAGAGAAAAGGGAGAATCAAAGGTGACGAGAAACCCACTTCCATTTTTAGCCAATCGGTCTCGTTCTAGCGACCGATCGAAACTCGATATTAAATATTATTATTATTATTCTATTATTATATTATTATATTATTATTATTATATTATTATTATATTATTATTATTATTATTATTATTATTATTATTATTATTATAATTATTATATCATTTATACCGAATTGTGTCTATTGTTTACGGTGCGTGCGTGCGTGCGCACGCGCGGACAGGCGGGTATCCGTTGTTCACCAACATCATTATTCTACCCTTCCTCATCGTAATTCGCAGTTATTCGAAACTCTTCTTATTAAGTATATATGTATATTATACTTCTATGTATATATATGTATATACTTCTTATATGATATACTCGTTTCGTCATTAGAAATCGCGCTTAGGGTGACTCACGTCTCTTTGAGGACTCGTATCTCTCTTCATCTTTTTCTTCCTCTTCTATTACTTCTACTACTACTACATCTACTTCTAGTACTTCTTGTATTTATAAAATCTGAATCGAACTCGAGATATTCTTTAATGGAGAATATCGAATTCGAATCGTCTTGTGTGCTCGTCGTCGAAGTTCATTTTGAATGAATTTATTAATGTTATTATTATTACTAATATTATTATTATTATTATTTTATTAATATTATTATTATTATTATTATTATTAATATTATTATTATTATTATTATTATTATTGTATTCTCGAGAATATACACGCATGTACACATACATAAACATGTACACACATACAGCTGAAAAAATATTTGCTCGATCGAAACCTTCTGGTTTTAAGGAAATAGAATGAGGAATAAATGTTATATCATTGCAAAATCATATTAAAATACTACTGCTACTTCTACATATTACTACTATTACTGCTACTACTTCTACTACACGGTCATTGTACTTAATGGTGACAAACGACTTTTGCCTATAATTCGTGATTGTATTATGTGTATGCATATGTACAATCTTAGAATGATGCTGATGTTAAATGGTAAAAGAAAGATTTTCGAAAAAAAAATCATTTATGTAAAAACGAACAAGAGAGAAAGAGAGAGAGAGAGAGAGAGAGAGAGAGAAAGAGAGAGAAAGAGAGAGAAAAAGAGAGAGAGAGAGAGAGAGAGAGAGAAATGTGTGTGTATAAAAATATACATGAAAATATCATTAAAACAAGCGGGGATAAATCACGCGTACGTGTAAACTTAAAAATAATATTAACATCATGGGAAGTGAAACTTTTACTTACATCATGGCGGATTTAATAAGACATCGAAAAGAAGAAACAGAAATAGAACGGCGTTGCATAAGAAACACCCAACGTTTTTGTGTCTTCTCTTATTCATTTTCGAAGATGAACGTACGACGGGATGGCAAAAACAAAGCTGAAGAAATAAAAAGAAACGAATGACTATTAACAATGATAAAGATGATAAAGATGATGATAACGATGATGATGATGATGATAACTCGCGTGATTAGAAAAATGAAAAAAAGAATGAAGGAAAGTAAAAAAAGAAAAAAAAAAAAATAGAAAAAGAAACGGAAACAAGAAAAATATAAACTCGTCGTGTATTTACTTGTCAGTATTTGAGTGACTCTAAAAGCTAATTTAATTCATGCTTAGAATTATCGAATTCGTTGTGTAATGTCTAGTAAGATCACACATTCGTATAAATACACTTACACACATACACACAATATCGCGTTTTTAAATGTTTTATAATAATTCGTCATTTTAGGAAGCACGTTTGTTGCGAGAGGAGATTTTTATCTCTAATGAAAATATTTAAGTGCGAATTTTGATTCATTGTAATTAAATAGATAGGATTTATAAAAAAAAAAAAGAAAGAGAGAGAGAGAGAGAGAGAGAGAGAGAGAGAGAGAGAGAGAGAGAGAGAGAGAGAGAGTGAGAGCGAGTAAGAACAAAAAGAAATAGAGAGAATGAACAATTTTACTGATAATGTATATCTTAACGAGCGCTATGTTCAAATTTTCGTTCATTTTGTTCAGATATATTTTCTTTTTTCATTCGTAGATAACTAATCCGTTCGGTACAGTATATTTTATTTGTATTTTTATTTGTATTATTTTCTATTTGCTTTTTTTTTTGTTTTTCTTTTTATTAAAAAGCTTAGTTGATATTTTCATCGTGTGTCGCGTTTTAATTGAATTCCTTTTTAACGAATTATTATACGCCAAGACGCATATATGTGTTTTATCGATTAAACCCTCACCCCAGCCCCTTCCCTCTCCCTCGTATCGCGCGTATATATTTGTAAATCGTTTCTCAACACGATGTTCACTGCCGTTAGAAGATTTTCTAAAGAAAAAAAACTAAGAAACGATGCTGCTTTTAACTTTTTATCGACAACCATTTAATAGCGTAGCGCGCGATTTGTACTACGACCACGACGACGACAGCTACGAAAGAAAATAATAATAACAACACGACTGATCAAACTAATACAAAATGTCTCTCTTCTGTAAAGAACGATGTACATATATACAGGAAAAGGAATAATAAGAAAGTGCGTTAAACAAAAAGAAAAAAAAAAAGGAAAAAAAAGAAAGAAAAAAATTGAGAATAATTTCCGAAAAAAATAAACCGATCGTTTTGATTTTTTTTGTTGACGAAAAAGAAAAAAAAAGGAACAACTCTAAAAAAGTAAGAAAAGATTAAAAATAATAATAATAATGATTATTTTATGCGACAATGACTTCGAATAAGATAATAAAAAAAAAAAAAAAGACAAATAAATCGATCCCAAAAACAACTAATGAAAAAAAATTGTGCGACTATTTGTGTTCTGACATATTGATCTTCAAGATCTGTAATCTCATTGTAAAAAATAAAATTAGTATTAATCATTACGACGTGGTGATAAACAATGATGTGAATCCTAATTTCGGAAATTAATTTTTGCGCGTCGAATTTAAAAGAAACTTAAAGACAAGAAAATTATTAACGAATATAAAAACAATAGCGAGAGAAAACTCGAGGCTGCACACGATACAGGACATACGACATACACACACACACACACACACACCACACGCGCGTGAATGGTACACAATGATACACATCTTTACTAAACTAATTGGAAAAATAGTGCGAATTTTTCAAATTGTCTTGTATATACGTGCATGTATACATTCACGCAAACAAACACACATGTATGTATACGTAAATACATACCGGACGACGTCGGTTAGTTTTGGATTATGCATATATCTATTATTAAAATAAAATAAAATAAAATAAAATAAAATAAAATAAAATAAAATAAAATAAAATAGAAATTAAAACAAAAAAAGTCAGTGGCACGTTTTAAATCGTGCATAAACGCATTGCAAAGATGATTTCCAAAAATGAGGAGAAGAACGTTAACGTTATCTTGTTTTGTATGTAATTGATGTACATTATTACTCGTAAAGTGAAAAAAAAACACACACGAACTCAACATACGTACACACATATACATTAATATTGAAACATAGCGAAAATTATTGGAATAGCACGATGTGAACAAAAAATACGACAAACAAAAGTTTCAAACCGTAGCGATGTGGTAATAATATACATAATATATGTACGATGGATATGAATAATAATAAAAAAAAAAAAAGAAGATAAGGAAAGTGACGAGAAACGCATGTTTGTTAGTACGTAAAATAAAAAATAAAAAAAAACAACACTGTATTAGATCGAGTATATATATAAATAAATAAATAAAGAAATGAATAAATGAATGAATAAATGAATGAATAAAAATTAATAAATAAAATAAAATAAATAAATATATATAAATAAATAAATAAATAAATATATATATTAAAGACTTAAAAAGTAAGATTAAGAACATTCTAACACAGTGTTAGGAAATGTGGCGAAGAAAAAAAATAGAAAGTTGTGAAATAACGACTACGAATGAAAGAGAGTGTGAGAGAGAGAGAGAGAGAGAAAGAGAGAAAGAGAGAGAGAGGAAGAAAGAAAGATAGATAGATCATTGATGTGCAAAACGTAATCTAAGAACGATCGGATCGATAAGATCGTCTCGAAAATCGCGCGCGTCCTTGAAAAAAAAAATATATATACATATATATACACACATACATAGTATATATAAGTATATATATATATATATATATAAATATATATATACATATATGATTTCGAATCTTGATTTGCGGATACACCAGAGTAGGAGACGAATATTTTTTTATTAATTTCTGCAAATCAATGGTTACACGTATATATCGGTAATAATAATAATAATAATAATAATAATAATAATAATAATAATATTAATAATATTATAATAATATTAATAAAAATAATAATAATAATAATAATAATAATAATACACGCACGTTGCTTTCCCGTACAATTTCTATCGACGCACGAGACGAAAAATCGTTGGCTTCTTTTCATTAATGAACAAAAAGATGGCGAATAAGAATTTATGGGGCTGAGAAGTAGAGGCGAAGAGGAGGGAACGATAATAAGATTTTAAAAAAAGAAACGAATAAATATAAGAATAAAATGATGTAAAAGTTAACATATACTTGCTCGATCTTACCGATTGTTCTTACATTATGTGTTGTTAGAACGAGTAATCGTTCAAGCAACTTTGTCATACGCACTCGAGTGATTTAAACGATTCAAATTGATCAAAGAGGGAAAGAGAAAAAGGAATGAAAAAAAGAAAAGACAAAAAAACAAGTAATAAGAAAGAAAGGGAAAATAAATAGCCGTTAATAACCCGGCGATGTGCGTGTTAAGAAGATGTGTCTCTCATACGTTTGAATGAAAAGAAAAAAAAAATACACACCAACACACATAAACACACAACAAAAACAAAATAATTTTTTAAGATCCAATTATTATTTAAATAGTACACAGTTAAATTGTTAGTACGAATAACGACGCTTTTTATACGAATTTTAGTTTTTAACGTCGATCTTACGATATATCTATATA
>NW_014569688.1:310699-348752 GCF_001313835.1 Polistes canadensis | reverse complement strand
ATATATAAATTTAAAAAAACGAAGAAAGCGCACGCGCGCATAAAGCTGGACACGTAGAAGTGAGATGGTAACACAGAGAGAGAAAGAAAGAGAGAGAGAGAGAACGCGAGATAACATGCGTGCTTGTTTATTGCGTGTGTGCATGAAAAAGAAAGAAAGAATAAGAAATGAAAATTCAGAAAGTGAGAAAAAGATCTAAGTTAGATGATTGTCTATAGTATAAACGAAGGCGTACGTTAGGTAGCCTCGATGCTATTTAAACAAACTTAATTAATGTATTGCAAATGAATTAATAAAGTGTAAGCGAAGCGTGTATCCGTACAGTTGGATCATTTATTTTACGTTTTATCATTTGATTAATTTTTGATTTATCTTAACATTTACCCTGCTATGCGTACCATTTTCGGTACATGCAAATATCGCAAATATATTAAAATTTTTTAACGTGTTTATTATTTCCTAATATTTTTCTAAGCATTGTAAATATTTCTAATAACGTTACTACATACACACTCGTGAAAACAAAACGATATCTTTTAAAAGGTTTTATAAAGTAGCAATGAAATGAGAATCGAAAAAAGCCATTAAAATATTTTCTTTTCATTTTTCTTATCATTTTTTTTGTTCTTCCCATTAATTACGTAGTAGTATTATTAATTGTCAGTCCTCATAAATGGAAGGTTCACTGATGAAGTGAGATAAAAAAACTTACATTGTTTGTTCTGTGCAAAGTATATTTTGCGCAGGCGATAAAATATGAAATTAATTATTATTTCGATTTCGATGAAATAGCATCAAGAAACAAAATCATAAAAATGGCGCGTGTAATATGTAATGAATTTAACCTTACCTTTGGAGAGAGGGTTAAAAACTTCGTTGAGTGTCCGCCGTGGGGCGCTTCCATCGTTTCTCTCGAAATATTTCGATGAGTCTAACGTTAACAAGAACTCTCGTAAAACATCGCGAGCACGTCAATCGGCGTGTGCGATGACGTTTTTTGGCTGTGTTCGGAACACTACTGTCGGTGAGAAAGAGATTTTTTTATTTTTTTTTTTATTGCCTCAATTTGTTGTTAACATTTTATTATACAACACATATATGTATTGTTAACTCATAATTCACAAGTGTTATCGGTTTCAAAATAATATTCTAGGTAATCGATAAGCCTAATAATTACCTTTCTTATATCTTATATATATAATTTATTTGTTTTTGTTTATTAGTTACAATAAATAAACAACTTGAACATTTTTGATTTTTTTTTTTACTACAACGATTAATATTTTTATTTTAAAAAATAAAATAGTCAATATTCAAAATGAGAATCACTGTCATTCTAATATTATTAATAATTAAATAAATTTTGCTTGTCAGATCAATAAAATCGTATTACAGATATGGTTATGTATTTACATATGAATGTGTCAAAGTATTTGATTTCGTTAATGAGTTGATCGAATTAGTAAACATAAAATCTTTGTTAAAACAGTCCTTGTAAAAAAATTGATTGAACGTTAACCTTTAGACTTATAACATAGAACACGTGCTTAGAAGACACGTGAATGAAGAATCGTTGCATCTTTTTAGGAACTTTGCAGCAGATTTATCTTCAATCTCAATTAACGTATAATCGTAAAAACTTGAAAGAATTCATACGAAATGCATCGAGTTTTGTTCCTAAGAGAGTTCTCATAGTCTCCAAATTAACACGATATAATTTTGAAAAATTACGAGAGCCTGGTTTGAACGAAGAAGAATTTAAAAATAAATTATTACGAAGAGGTTCCAATTATGAGTCAATGTTATCCTGTCATCATTCTACTAAAAATGTCGAAAGTGAGGTAATGAAGGTACTTAACAAACTAAACATTGAATACAAGAAAGTTGATAGGTGAGTTGAGTAAACTTTAATCATTTTAGAAATATTCATTGATCTTTTATAATTTATCTTTTTTAGAAGCAGCATAAGCAGATCTGATGTAGTCTGGGCCGATTTAGTTTTGCCCATTGGCGGCGATGGCACGTTCCTTTTGGCTGCTAACTTAATATTCGATAACAAAACACCCATAATAGGAATTAATTCTAATCCCAGTAATTCAGAGGGTTACTTGATGTTACCATCTTATTATACCAAAAATATATCGCAAATCTTTAAATTATTAAAAGCAGGACAATATGATGTATTAATGAGATCTAGAATTAGAACTACTTTGAAAGGTGAAGGAATTTGGGAATTGCCTTTTCATATGCATGAGGAAGGTCGTCTTGTTGGAGTTGAAAGGTATATTATTGAATTAAAGTACGATTTAAATTCTATACATTTTTTTTATCTTAAATATAGAATCTTTTACAAACAGATTTTTTTGCAACGACCAACTGAAACCAATTAATTCAGATCAATTAAATGAAAGGAAGTTGCCTTGGCTAGCACTCAATGAAGTACGTTACTTAAACATTATTTTAAGCCTTACGTTAATATATCTTATAATACACATTTCATTTAATTTGTGTAATGTAAATATTTTGTTCACAGGTATTCGCAGCCGAAGTATTGGCAGCAAAGATAAGTACTTTGTTGATCAAATTTGATAATGAGGAGAATTTCTATAAAATTAAAAGCTCTGGTCTTTGTATAAGTACGGGCACAGGCTCGACAGCTTGGTACAAGGCAATAAACAGCATTAGCCCACAACTTGTACAACAAATACTCGGTTTGGTTGATGACCGAAAGAATTTTACAGATGAAGAAATAAATCAAATATGTACCAAGTTTAATAACAGCTTGCATTTTAATCCAGGTACAATGTGTAACAATTATATTAGAAGTACACGTTTCTTTTATTATATCTATTTTAATATTAATTTTGCTTTTTAGAAGAACAAAATCTTTGTTACACTATAAGAGATATGATGGTAACAAAAGTACTTCCAGTTCCAAAGACTTTACAACGATATAACATTTGTAAAAAATTAACAGTAAAATCATTGTGTTTCGACGGAGGATTGGTTTTAGATGGTGGCATTGCTGTACAATTTAATTTAGGAACATCAGCAGAATTTGAGATAGAACCAGAAGCTGCACTGCTAAATTTAATCCTTCCTATCTGATGATATTTAATATTACGAGACAAGGATAAACTAAAAAGAAAGTACGATCAATCAAATATACAATCAAGTTCGTACCAGTCGACATAAGAATAGCAGTTATACGAATTTGTAAGTTTTAACCGTATTTGTTACTAGGAATATATTTAATTTTTTACAGTTATATATAAAAAGAAAGGATATAATATTTCTTAATCCTTGATGAAAATAGTTCAATGCAAGCTTTTTAAATAAACATGAATTTAAAATAGTAATTTAATTGCGTATGTATATAAATGTAAGAAATGTTAAGAATATTAAAAATATATTTTTTCATAATATTAATGATGCAAAAAAGAAAAAAATATTACTATAAAAGTAAGAAGGATAATTATACGTTCATACTATAAATGTAATAACGATAAAACACTATAACAATATATATTATGATATATATTTAAATATACAGGGTGTTAAAAAAAACCCATTCAATATTTATGTGGTATGTAGGATACACTGAATTGAGTAAAAAATCTTTAGTAAACATAGATCGAAAGGTCAACCGTTTTTAAGATATAAACATTTCTTAGATATAGACATAATCTTATTCTATATACTATATAAATATTGAATGGTTTTTTTGAACACTCTGTATATTAAACAGAAATATAATATATTTAAAAGAGAAAAGAATTCGGTCATAATCGTTTACCCTCGGAGAAGTTCGGTCTACGTCTAGCGACACCTAGCGAAAATCAGTCGAAGTATTTTTCCTTATACGAAGGGATATTTAGTTAACATTAAATCGTGGGTGTAAGATGCGCTTGTGTGTTTACTTTGGTGAACCCTATTAATGCTTGAAAAGTGAGTCTATGAAAAGTGTTAACATCAACGAGATCGACAAATTCGGATCGATCTTCGAAGAAAGGAACGTTTTAGAATGTGCGGGCACGAAGCTTGCTACAATAAATTATCTCGACCGGATATATGAGGGTCCGGTGTGAAACTAAAAGGTACGAACAAAAAGAAATAAATATGTACACAAGACAATTTAAAATTCTTCTTCTGTATTATCTATAAACGAATAAGGAGGGGTCTTCTTAATTGCTATTAATAATTTTATTTTTTATTTACCATTGAATTTCATTGTGTACGTGATTCAAGTCCGATGAAAAATTGACCAACAAAATTTCGTTTATGAAAATAAAAAAATAAAAACAAAATAGAAGTTAATGTTCGTTCCGATATGAATGTGAGAATGTTTATTTTTAGGTTAGAATGCAATGTCAATGACAGCTTCATAACTTAAATTATTTTATCAACGCCGTTTTTTTTTCTTTTTATATTTACATTTTCGATTGACGTTTCTATTACTTGAAGATCAGTCGCGCGTTTTATAATTTAAACATTATTCTTTTAATGTCGACGCGTGAATTTCTGTCAATTAAACAATGATATAATTTAATCGAGGGTAAGATAGTGGTACGAATAGAAATCATTCAACAAAAACTTGTATCCACCATTTTTCAATAAAATCAACTGTTGCATTTTTATTGTTAATCCTAACGTTTATTTATCTCTGTTTATATTAAAAAATAACATTTCGTTTACAATCGTATCATATTAATGTACTAACTTTATCGCAGGAACAATGGCTTTCTTGTCTTTTCATATAACTAAACTAAACAAATGATTAGATTAAAAGCACAAATTTATTGTAAGAGGAAGAGTAGTATCGAATTTATTACCTCAAATGCATACAATGTAATGATGTAACAAAGTAACTATTTTATGTGTTATCTATATAACAAGAGTATACTTCCGATTGGAGATAAGCTTTTGCTTACTCACACACTCTAAATAAATTCCAATTAATGTTTACAGTAATGAAATCATTTAGATCTTTGATAGCCCTCCTAAATTGTAAATTTAAAGTTTAAAGTTACTTTTATTTTAATCTGAAATAATCAATTTTAATGTCGGAAGTATGTGGTGTAAACACATACACATGCATATACGTGTATAAAAAGCATGAATAAAAATTATTTTGTCAAAGTTACATATTTAAAAGAAATTTATTATGTCGCGTCAAAAAGATGTGGTAACAGTTTCGTATGATTTATTATTGTTCCTCGATCGAGGAAAATATTAGAAAATAAAAATAATTTATTTATGGTGTTCAACAGGTTTCCGTCGTTGCGTTTTTCCAAAAAAATTATTTCAGGATGGAAGAAGATGATGTACAAAATATAAGAACTGCGGTGGAGAACATCCTAAGCGGTTCAATTAATTCTCAAAGAAGTTCTTACACGCAACAAAGTTTTACGAGAACGTCAGATATTGTCCTCAGCGAAGATCTAATAGCTGGTGCTAGGGAAGGCGGCAGGATGTCTAATGTCCGCCGTTTTTTTTGTTTATTCATAACATTTGATCTTCTTTTGACCGTGCTTATGTGGCTTATTTGTAGTATGGTGAGTATTATTTCTAAATATTTAAAATTGTTTGATTGATTCTATTTTATTTTTTGTTTCGTTACATTGGAAAGCGCGGGAAAGATTTTTCTTAAAATTAAATGTATCTTTGACCCAATGTTAAATTCAACCAAAAATTTCTTTTGATATTATAATTAGGCAAATGCAATCAATAGTTTGTTATTATATTTTATAAATTAATTGGGTAATGTATTTCATTATGTTTGATTATGGATTTGCATAATTGATAAAAAGGTTTGAAATTTGAGAAAATTAGTAATATATAAATTAAGTGAACTTTTACAATACAATGAATAATATATTTTTTTTATTTTTTAATTGCATAAAATTTCATATTTTTAATGAAAATTTTAAAGTGAAAGAATGGCGCTAATTTTCAAATTATCCTATTATGTATTATGTTGTAATCACAATTTTATGCTTCAATAATTAATTAACTTTATGTATAACATTTTATTTATGGTCTCTTGTTCCTTCAGATAGCTGGTGAAAATTTGGAAACAGCATTTTTCAACCAGGTTGTACATTATCACATAAAAACGTCCCTTTTCGACATTGTGGTAAATATACATTTTTAATATTACATAAAAAATAAACAATTAAAGAGACATAGAGAAAGAAAGAAAAGAAATTAGAGTATTTAAATACAAAATGACATTTATTTCGTCGTAATATTTCGTTATTCTTGCTGAGGAAACAGAAATTTACGGATTTCATCTTCTCAGATGGCAGCCATATGCAGGTTCACGGTGTTGTTGCTCTTTTATGCATTGCTCTATTTAAATCATTGGATCTTCGTAGCCGTAAGTAAACATTCTCTCCATTTATTCTGATATTTATAACAAAAAATTATAAAATAAAAATTGTTTTTTATTTATTTGATGAGCGTGCACAAAATTTTAAGTTAACTGCAGTAAAAATAAAAAAGATATTATAAAAATATTTCAATTATTTTATTACAGTATTTTAAGTATTTTATTTTAAATGCTTGTTCAAAAGATTAAAAATAATTAACTTATGTATATGTTATCGGCAAATGTATTCATATATCACACATTTCCTCGACATGCTGTAGAATGCCAAATGAGAAACCAGCAAAGTAAGAAATATATCTCCGATTCGTTTTTGAACACTCATTATTTTTTCAAAATAACATTTGTATTTTTGAGGAATACACGTTATTTATATAATAACCTTATCAGAACCTTTTTTCTTATTGAGAAAGCCCAGAAATCAACAGAAGGAGCTCCCCTTTATCGTTTCTCCTTTCAGCTCGCTTGATCAGCCGATCGCTTGTGTGTGTGTGCGCATTTGCCCAATACATAATGTATTCTTCTCAACACACATTGCCTAAATAATGTAAGATTTTGTATTTATTTATTTAAGAAAGTAGTAATTTGATTTATTTATTTAATAACGTTTAACAATAATTATTAAACGATTTAAGAATATAATGAGATAAAACGGCAAGCATCTATAATCTAAATTCACAGTCTATCGCTACGAGATGTTAGGTATTACTCTTTACGCCGTAATCCGAAGATAACGATCATAATTAGCGTACTCGACTCTTCATCGTCTATCGTCGTCTTTCGTGTCCCTTCACCGTTCCCCGTTATCTTCCGCCTTCCTCGTTTTCTTTCACAACCAACACTCGTCGTATAAACATTGCCTAAAAACGCCAGGCATTATCAACAATGCTTAGGCATTTCCTACTTTGCCAATAACATATATAAAAAAATTTTTCTCCGATCTAAAAATAAACTATAATTTTTGTTTATAGTTAACGACTGCCTCTACGTGTGCCTTTTTACTCGCCAAAGTATTTCTTTTCGATGTAAGTTAACTCGATTTATAATTATAAAGAAAAAATAATCAAATGATAATAAGCTCCACAAACATCTGTATATGCTTGATTAATTTCAGTGGTTAGCATGCAACCAGCCAGTCTTTCAAGTTCTACTGATACTCACGTCTTTCATTCTTTCTTGGGCAGAAGCTTGGTACTTCGATTTCCGCGTGATACCTCAAGAAACACATGTTATAAATTGGATACGAAGTAAGTCGAGATAGAAAACAAAGAAAACAGAAAAACATACGAAATTCAAAAGAGTAACAACGAATTGATATGTGTGTATTGTTAGCGATAAATCTATTGCCAAAAATGACACTGTTATTCGAAAAAAAAGATTATTATTTAGAGTTAGATGAAGAGGAAAGGATTGGACTAAAGGAACAATTCTATCCCCATTTTTACTTCCTTCTAAAGGTTTTAGGATTTTAAATGGTCATAAAAATAGTTGAACGTCTACTTCAGTACTTGGTTATTCTCTTGTCCTATTTTGATGCGTTGTATTCACTTTCTTTGTTACTAATCCGATAAGTTGAATAAAGAAGTATTTTCCTTACACGTGTGCTGTGTGTGATATAAAAATACATCAAGCAAGAGTTTTGATAGTAACTGGTCAGTCCAGTTAATTAAACATAAATACAATCTTTTATTCAAACCACAAATTTCAAATTAATACACACATACAATATCTATATTTTATTATTAAATTTTTTGTAGACATGTCAAACGCGGAAAGAGCACCTCTCATTCAAGCTACCACCGCGAATCCACATCAATACAGTTCAATCGAGCCGCCACGTAACTTTTATACACCAATGGATTCTCCAGCTCACTCGGATAACGAAGATGAACTTGTTAGGAGACAGGATACTGCAAATGAAATCTTTATTCATAAGCCAATATCAAAATTAACAGCTGATAAGGTTTGTGTTCTTAATTTTATATTCAACATTTTTTAAGAGATTTTATATAGAAATTTTTTTCGTGTAATATGTAACTAATTATTTAAAAGAAAATTGTCGCTAAAGTTGGTTATAAAAAGTATCAAACACCTTTAAAGGTACACAAAGTAATATGAGTCATTATATTGGTTAGGAGTATAAAAAGAAATCAAAGAATCAAGTTACTTTTAGTTGACTGTTGAACTATCAGTAAGTTATTTTACAAAGTGCAATAATTGATAACTATAAATAGATAATAAAATTTGTGTAAAAGTTATATTTTTTTTAAATCATTTCAGTCCTATCAATTTTTTTTATTTGAAATAATTTTTTACGAATATATAATAATGACATCTTTTATTCTTAATGCTTGTAACGTTAAGTTTATTAAAAATTTTTTCTTCGGTGATAAAGGGAACGATAAATCAAAGGATTCCCAAAATAATCAAATAGAAAAATGTTCAAATGATTCTACAGAATTACCAGTGAGTTTAGTGTATTAATTTTTATTACCTACAATTCCAAGTAATAAGATTTGATTATATGATTCAGAGCACATTCCTGACTATGAGTAAAGTTTGACACCATATATAGAATATTTTTTGTAATTTTTACTACCGCATATAATGCGCCTATAAGACTATATGCGTATAGTCTTATTTTATAAATTTGTTTTTCAGATTGAAGAATATAAAATGACGGCTAAAAAGTTATTAAAAGATAGTCATGACTTATTAACGTCCAAAGAGTGGAAAATAGAAACTACAATGTCGTGCGGTGATATAATTTCGTATATGCAAACCAAGCGACCAGAAGGAAAAATAATGAAAATTACAGTAAAATTTATAATATTATTATAAAACATACAGATATATATATAATAATATTATATTATATGTATAAAAAAAATTATATTTATAATATAAAGAAAATAATATATTAAAAATAATAATTATTATTTTTAAGGGTATAGTGGATGCACCAGCCAGTATGCTCGTCAATTGGTTGTTCGACGGTGTCGAAGCATCACCAACATGGAATAAACTTGTAACCGAGTCGAGGAAATTGCAGGTACTAAAATTTTCCTATTAATTTTCATTAACTCAACTTATCAACATAAATATATAAAAATAATTAACGAGAATTGCTACATTACTTTTATATAGCACATCGACGAGAACACAGATATAATTTATCAAGCTACGGGTTCGCAGGGTGGTGGACTGATTGGTGCACGAGATTTTATTATTTTAAGACACCGTAATAAGTTTGGTAATTATTACATAAGTAGCGGTATGTCAGTGACCTTAAAATCATTTCCAAGTCGAAAAAACGTTGTCAGGTGAGTTACACATTAAAAAATTCATGAATCCATATTTAACGTAATTTTAATTTTTAATATTCATAATTATTTTTTATATTTGATATTTTATTTGTTTATTTTTTTTTAAAGGGGTGAAAATGGTGTAAGTTGTTGGGCTGCCGAGAAATTAGCAGACGGTGATAGTAGCAAGTGCCGTTTCACATGGATCCTCAATACCAATTTAAAGGGTTGGATACCTCAAAAAGTTGTGGATAAATCATTATCCATAGCCTTAGTAGAATTTATGTCATATTTGAGAAAGAATTTGGACGAATCTCGAAGACACGCTGCTACCTAAAATGTCACCAAAAAGTTTCTATATGTCTAATTTGAAGAAGAGTTTATCATGACAGTTACGTTATATGAACGAACAAATTATTGATTATTCACACTATTATACATAAACACAAGAGCACATATATATGTACAGTATGCGAATTTCGAGAAAATCAACATTTTTTTTTTCTTGAAGTAAATACAAAAGACGACGCTTTGCATTTTATTTGAAATAAAAAAAGGAGGAAGAAAATAATAAAAACAGAAAAGAAAAAGAAATTTTTGTTGACAAATGTGAGCAAGTTGAAAAAGATAATGTGGGTGACGAGAGGGGAGGAGGGAGAAGTTTTGATTAACATGGTGCCGAAGTGTTCTCTATTATGAAAAAAACAATTTCTTTTCTAATAAGATTTATTCTCGTTTATAATTTGTTGCTTCATCGGTATAACCACGTTCAATTGATAAATTTTAAGATACGCATTAGAAAGATGATAAATATTATTAATAAGATATAAAAATAATTTATCTTTAAAGAGACGTTCGTGATATTCTTAATAATGTAAATATACTGACATTTTTATGTACAATCTAGTTTTTGCTACCTTTGTTCATCTTTTATTTTTATTATTATTATTTTTTATATAATAATAATTCATACAGGCATATGTAAACTTTAGTTAATAATGCTTATCGATGATTTATTTACTTTACGTTAAAAAATAGGATAAGCTGCAAGATTAAAAAAACCAAACACATTATTATTATTATTATTAATTTTAAGTTTATTTTATAAACGTTGTATTCTTGCATTCCCAAAGTGAAAAAATAAAAAAAAACGAAGTTCCTGATGGGTGCGATGAATGAAAGTAACAGTGCGATTAAAGAATCTTTAGAAACATTCGTTTTTTCACAGTGTACATAAACAATGTATATAATTGATCTTATATATATTTACATACATACATGCATACATATATGCATACATACATACCTGCATACATATATACATACATACATACGTACATACATACATACGTAAATACATATATACATGCACGAACGTTTGAATGAATGCATTAAATGTAATTTAACCGTGTGGTCATTTTTATTTGAGCGCTCGTCTCAAATTTTTAAATGTAAATTGTTTTACAAACTCTTAATCGATTTCTTTGTAATTAAAATTTTTGTCTATTTATCCGAACTCTATTATTAGAGAAATCTCTCCAAAAAAAAGAAAAAAGGGAGATACTCTTTAGAGAGAACAAAATTAAATTGAATTGAATTTGATTGAACATAAATTACTGACAATAAGTCAAACAAAGAATTCATTTATTAATTTTCTCTTTGATGATGATGATTGCTAGTATTATTTTTATTTTAACAGGATTAATTGTGCAATGATTTTTACTTTATTAAGCAATAGTTAATTACTAAAAATCTATAATTTATGTATACTTGTGTATAGTAATTTTTGAAAATTTATATTTTGTACAATTGAATGCATATGATGATAAATTTTTATCGATTTAAATAATAAATAAAGCAATTTTTAGACGACAATGATGATAAAATATTAATAATAATAATTGAACGCAGAATTTTAATTTGTAATGTACAACCGGTCGTGGTACGTTTAATGTTAAACTAGCTTAAGTTGATCTGTTTAAAAATTCAACGAACTAGAATATAACAAGTCAAAAAAAGAATGGAGAGGAGGAAAAAAATAACACGATATTTCGTATAAAGTTAGAAAATTTGGTGCCGACTTAGTGTCGAATTTGATAGCACTCGTATCGCTCGCAACGATTCCACAAAGGAAAAAAAAGAAAATTAGTATAATTAAGACAAAATTTAATACCTTTCTATGTATGTATATGTATATATATATATATATATATATATATAATTTATGCATTGTACCAATAATTATGACAGTGGACTAACAATAAGTAAAAAAAATTGAAAACATTACTTTTATGATTTGTTTTATAATAAAAATTACTGTAACACAAAATATAATTTATAATTTATATTGTAATACTGATAATTGTAATACAAAACGAATCAAAATTAATTTGTTGAATTTTATGACCTAGTTCACTACCACAATTACTTGCACACATATTATATACATACATAGACATACTAAATGACTGTGTATGGTATATACATATATACATACAAATATATATTTTGTTAAATAGAGCTAGCACGAATCAAGACATCATATCTTTATCGTAGAACGGTATAAATAGTAACATTGAGATGAGAGATTTGATTCGTGGGAGGTGAAAATTTGAGCTTAGTTTAGTTGAGTTTGGTTTAGTTTAGTTTAGTTAAGTTTAGTTTAGTTTAGCTTTTAGCTTAGCTTCGCGTTTCGTTAAGACAGAGCGAGGGTTTATATAATCTAAAGAACTTTAACAGATATCCTTACCTACTTTACTTCATCGTCTTCTCATGGACACTTCGTCTCGTTCGAAGTTTAAATATAACTATTTCCGCATTGGAAAACTTAACCGATGAATTTTAACGTCTAAAAGGAAGAAACACGTTGTCTTTATATCTGGTACACGTGTATATATATGCATACACTTATATATTTACGTCTGTTCCTACGCATTTACAAACTCGTCATAATGCTCGATAAAGATCGACGTTCGTCGAAAAAAAGATTATGGCTCTCATTAATATATATATATATATATATATATTCTATCATATATATATACATATATGCATATTTATATATGATAGAATAAAATAGGTCAAACTTGATGCGAGTTTTTTTCGAATAAATATATGCATGATATATTTCACTTTTTTTCAGAAGATTAAAAATAAAACTCGTCGATCGGTTGAAAACTCATCTCGCAGTAAAAAAGAAAGAAGATTTTTAAAAATTGCTAATAGTTATCACGCAAAATTTATATTTTCGCGCGAAAACAAAAGAAAATCATTCGCCATTTTACTTTTTTCATTTTTTCCTTATTTTACTTTTATTACCAACAGAAAATAAGTTACCCTTACCTTTAACATTTACTTCGCGTTAATATTCAGTCCTTTTAAAACGTTCGTATGTATATATATGTATATATATCATATAAATGTGTATATAAGTTGTTTTGTGCGCAGAAAATATGACATATGAAAATTTCGGTGAAATAGCTAACGAGTGGGGTGAGGTGGGGAGCAGATACGCGACGCAACGGAGCGATAAGCGCGATTGGTTGGTGGGCGGGCAGGTGGCGCTGTGGCGGGGAGGATGATGGAGTGGGTGGTGTAAGGTGGGGGGATACAGGCTATACGAGAAGGACTGAGCCAGTCAGTCCCGCGCCACGAGCGTGTATACATATTTATTGTGTATTATCGTCGTGTTGTATATTCGTCTATTGTAATCTACATATATCGTGTACGGTATTTCTTCACGGTTTTTATTCTTTCATACTAAATAGTTTTAATTTAAGAATATAATCAAGGAAATAATATTATCGTAATTAAATTCGAAGAATAAATGTCATTTGTTATATAGAAATTATTTTAGAACATTTGTCGCAATATATATATATATTATACCTAAGAATTTCTCGTCAATTAACGGATTTTTTCGAATATCAGTGAGTGATAAAAGCAGAAAGAAAGAAAGGAAGAGAAAGAAATAGAAGAAGAAACGAGCCATGACAATGCCGGAAACGTAAGGACGCACCGGTTCGTTGAAGGAAACGCGCGCGATGGCGCAGGAATGGTAAATCCTTTCTCATCTTTAATTTTTTTTCTCACCTTGTTCACATTTTTTAATGTATGTTTATTTTGTAACCTTCGTTTACTTCTCATTATTTCTTTACCATTTAAAAACGGAGATAGAATATTAATCTAACTAAGAATTATTATGGTTTCTAAAACATTATACGCGAGAAAGTTGATGATTCATAACACGTTTATTTAATACTTTTATTTTTTGTTTGCATGTGTCGAAAAAAATATTCATTGCGCGATTCACAGTGTTATAACCTTAAACGTCATCTGATCTTTTTATAACAGAGATTCCAAGAGTATCATGGAATTAAATTTCATTGAATTAGATCGATTTAAATTAAACGTCAAACAACGGTGTTCTTTTTAAGGATTCTAGTTTATGAAAAACTCTCCATAGTCATTAATACAAATTTGATAAATCTAAGCTTATTTTTCAATAAATCACTTGATTTCATGCCGATTACTGTCCGCCCATTACCGCGTTAGTCAAAAACATTTCATCTATCTATACGTTGTACTACGTAATACGAATAAACGTAGCGTGTTACGGTGTCGCGATATCACACTTGAGAGTTTCTCGCTTAATAACCCATCGAAAGTCCTCGAAAAGCGTAAGAGCATCGTTTTTTTTAGTAGTAGTAGTAGTAGTAGTAGTAGTGGTAGTGATATTAGTTAAGAGCCTCTTCGTTGATTATATTTTATATGCGCTAAGAAAGTGCTCTCATCTTAAGCTCATCGTTACTCTTCTTTTTCTTATCTCGTAATAAGTAATAGATCGTTATACTTTCAAGGAAAACGGAAGTTTGTTATTTATTTTTTCTTTTTTTTTCTTCTTACATCTCTCTTCGTTCATTTTATTTTTTCCTTTACTTCATAAAAAGAATACATAAAAACTTATAAGCTTTGATAATACTAGGATTAAAATAGACATAATCTATACACACGTATTTTTTTTTTAACTTTTACTCTTATTCTCTCTGCGTGTATTTATTAAGGTTAGAAATTCAATATTCAAAGATTCCACGCGAATGCACGTGTTTTATGACCACAACCCTTCTATACGAAATATATATGAGTACATGCATTAAATATATTTACAGTGTGTTTAGTTTGAAACTTCATAAAATAATTACTCTAAAATTAGCCGCGTCGCAAATTTATTCGTATATTTTTCATTTCCACATGATTATATAGAAAATAAATCTTATATTATTGTTTTTATCAAAAGAACAGTATATAAGTAATCGCATAATTTATTGTAATATAATTTGTATATAATATAAGATTGCAGTTAAATAATATTTTTTCTATTGTTTTTTTTTTCTTCTTTTTTAATAGAAAATATTTTCCTCATTCTTATTTCTTCATTATTTTTATTGAACAAATAATTTATATGACATATGTACAATATAATGATTGTTAATTATTTATTCGATTGATTCGTAACACTTTAGGTGAGGTACCTTTTACATAGCAGTGGTTTGCATTGTTCCTATGTATGAATATCTATAGACTTATGTATACGTACAATTGTAGATACATAGGTAAAGAAAAGGACATGTATATGTACATGGAGAAATATATAGAGTGTAAGATAGAGATAGATAGATAGATAGATAGGTAGATAGATAGATAGATAGGTAGATAGATAGATAGATAGAGTTTGCGGCAAGATGTCCTCGTTTTGCCGCGAAAGACGAGATCCTGCGGTCTCGAATGCATTATCGCAAAAGAGAAACGCGGAAGACGGAATTCTCTCTTTGTAGACTCGATTTCTCTCTCTCTCTCTCTCTCTCTCTTTTTTCTTTACTTGTTTTAACTTCTTGTCGCCTTCGTGGTTCCTCTTTTGTCGTAGATAATCGCAGTTCGTTCAAAGGGATGTGGTGTACATAATCAAAGAAAATTTTATAAAAGGTGAAAGAGATAGAAGGATAAAGAGTTAAAGTAGAGAAAGAGAGAGAGAGAGAGAGAGAGAGAGAGAGAGAGAGAGAGAAATAGAGAAACTAAACCTTCATATTGAAATCATACTTGTAATAGTTTAATAAATTCGTTATTTATTTAGTTTTTTATTTTTATTTTTTATTTTTTATTATCCATTTAATTATGGTCGAAAATCAGATGAATATTGAAGTTATATTTTAGTATCAATATTATAACATACATTTTATATTATTTAATTTTCTTTCTGAATATGTACAAAATGAACATTGTTAATCGGTGTCATATTCTGACAGGCTCTGAAATATTATTTATAACATCTTTATTTTCATCATTGAAATAATATTTACGATATTTTGTTTACTTATAAAATAAAAAAGACCGTTAATTATTAGGTACAACGTTATAGGTAATATAATTTTATTTCTAGACACTTATACACAAACATCGAACATTTTATTTCCTCTTATTTATCTTCCATCTTTGATAGAGGATATTTGATAAGAGTATACCTTTTAGTCGATAATTTAGTTCTAAAAATGTTTGAGTTATTTTTTTGGATAACATTTATTTATTCTATTTATAATCCTCTTTGTGATGTGTATCAGTTTCATGTGCTTTCGGGGTAAAAGAGGGTCGATCTTAGACTGCGTTTACATCGTCCGACGGATTTGAAAGTAAACGAACTCTCTCTTTCTCTCTCTTTCTTTCTATCTTCAGTAATGCTTACGTCTCCTCGAGAATATCGTCGGTGTTAGTAGACGTTGACCTTTGGCAAAGAACTCACTTCCTCTTTTCTCTTCTACACGCGTCTTTTTGGTGACGTCGATGCACTCCAGTTGACGCGAATCGATTCCTCTCTCTCTCTCTCTATCTATCTCTTTTTTGAGATACTTATTCATATGTTATAGTATTCACATGTATTTAAATTTAAATGTTTATCATACTGTTTTGAAAACGTCATATTTTTGTATAATTTTAAATTCGTTTATTGGTTATAAACTACTTTCACAAATTCGTTTTCATATTTTTGGATTTCTTCTCTTTGATCAACAAAATAATAATCATAAATTAAATGTTGAATTTTAATTAATTGATTTCAAGAGAAAGTAAAAGTACTCTTTCGTGTATTTATATTTAAATATTAATTAAAATATTTCGATGATGGTCTACACACTTCTGTGTAATTTTAAACATGTTCACCGATCAAACTTTTATCATTAATTTGTTTTCACATTTTTTTGAATCTTTGTCGGATTAAAAAAAAAAGAAAAACAAAAAAGAAGGACAAATTATTCATTCAGTGTTGTTTGGCTTGAATTAATAATTGATTTTCAGTGTGAGCTTATCCATTTATTTATATTCAAATGTTAATTATAGTTTTGATAAAATACCGAATTTCTATGTAATTTTCTTTTGACATTTTTCATACAATTCCCAAGTTTGTTGACTCAATAAACAACAAAAACCATTGATCATTAATTTAATCTTTGATTTAAATTAATCAATTTCAGTGAAAACATTCAAACGTTTAAATGGTAATAGTAACTATAGCGTTCAAAACTATCGAATTTTTGTCTAATTTCAAATTTGTTTTTTCTTTATTAGCCAAGTTGATTTTTTTTTTCTTTACTTTTCAAAAATTCCTTTTCATATTCTTGGATCTGTCATTTCTAAAGAAAGAGATCATCAATCCAGTGTTTGGCTTTAATTCAAAACTTCAAGAAGATTTTCACGTCTTTGGTGACGACTACCCCTCGTAAATATCCGTCAACGAAATTCTCCGGGGATTAGAAAACGAAATGAGATGGAAAGGATTTACCTTTTTCTTTTTTTTACTTTGCTTCAGGCGAGTAGGTTCATCGATTTTATTTTATTTTTTTTTTTACTTTTTCATTTACATCTTAAAGTCGAACCATCTATTTGATCTTTAATATAATAAATTTAAAAAAATTAAATCCTTTGGTTTTCATTAGATAACAAATTTGAATCCGATTTAAAATTTAACTTTCACGAATTCAAATGATAACATAAAATGATTTTTCAAAAATCCATTATTAATATTATTAATTTAGAAATCTTAAAGATTTGATTAATAGTTTTTTGTTTAAATTATTCTATGATGTGTCAGGTTTCAAATGCACGCAAGTATTGCCAGATCTGATTAATATTACCAAAGTTATGCGATTCTGAAGTCGTCTAGCAGGAAAATACGAAGAAACTTTGTTATTCAATTAAATAATTTAAAAAGTAATTAAAAAGATTTTCACACAATCACTTATATACAATTTGAAATGTTATTTTAATTTATAAAGGTTTTTATTTATTCACAAATAGAGATAAATGAATATATAGACAATTATTTTGTATAAATGTAGACGCACGCGTGCGCTTCACATACGCGCGAATAAATTGTATGAAATTAATTATAAACGAATTAAATATTTTTCAATAATCTTTCTATTCTACCTTTATCTCTCTAACTTATTCACTCACACAAAATGAATTAATCCTCGATAATATACGGTTAGGCAAAAACGATAGGAAGATTATCTATGTTTCCAGTTCGATAAATCAAATTGTGCAGGACAATGTGCATCTCTAGTAGAGGAGTACAATCCACCTACCAACACCGTCACGATCACTAATACCATCATAGTCGTCGTAGTTGTCATCTATCGTTCGCTTAGAGTATCATAAATCATCCTGTGATAGAATTTTTTTTATGAATAGATGATAAAGAATTTTTTTCCGAAACTTTTTCAAGAGTAGACTCAATTGAATCATTTTTATATTAAATTTACCATAAGAATGATATATTTAGGAATATGTCTCATAATAATAATAATAATAATAATAATAATAATAATAATAATAGACAAAGATATTATTGTGTACTGATATACATGATGCATTAAGATAATTATTTTAAATCATATTTTTTTTTAATAAGATTTTATATTATTATGCTTATAAATTGTACAAGTTTTCTTAGAAATATCATTCTTATGATTAAAATTAATAATTCCTTGGTATTATCATAGTGCAAAATAAATTATGCGTTCATGTCAGAAAATGTAATAATTGTAAGATTTCTGAATAGAAAATATTTAAATTTGTTAGTATATAAATAAATATCTATTCTCCTGTCGATTTTCCTCGTATTTAAAACTACAGGGGAAACAAGGTAACTCAAAATATCGATCTACCTGTCCAACGGCTAACTTTTCTATACACTTTACCTTCTATACTTGTTCTCAAGTCTATTATTTTCACCTCATTATCGACGAGTATTCTTCTAAAATGTCCTGTCATTCTATTTCAACGATAAATAATTTTACCCTGACAATTTTCGAAAACCCGATATATTAAAAGTGTCAATAATATTCTTCAAAAAATTAATTATTATTCATGATTTCTTGTCTTCTAAATATATTATTTATGTGAATAAATATATTAATTATAATAATTTTCCATATTATATTTTGTTTAATTATTAAATATAATATTAAAATATATTAGAGAAAAAATGATGCTAGGAGTATTTTGTAAGTTTTCTTCCAAAGTATTATAGTTTCTATTTGGAGGATGCAATTCCAGTTTCTGGTACGCATTTGAGATCTCCGGTAGTTTGGAGAATGCGTAATTTCGAAAAGAAAAATCGAAAAGCAAGTTTTAACGAACGCGAAGGAAACCGTGAATATGCTAATGCTTGTCGCCGTCACAATAGGAACATTAGAATAATATCGCATAAACCGGATTTTATCTTATTTCCTCTCTTACTTTTATTTACATTTCTTTATTATACTTGAAATTGGATTCCACGATGAGAATTTGGTTCAATTGACAAAAGAAATGAGAGTAGTTCGTGACATATTTCATAAACAGTTTTTAACATTATATTGTGCAGAGGTATGAAATATATTTTCGTAAAAAAAAAGAAGAAAAAAAAAAACAAATATAATATAATTACGTGAATATTATTTTATTTATAAAATTTCATTGTTCTATAGTAAGCGAGTAGAGTTGAAAATCCGTGTTTAAATAATTTGTAACGCGGTTCGCGTGGTTCTAATATTCCTGCCAACAATTTCGTAATGTTTCTTGAACAGTCATCAATGGGTGGTGATGTCAGTGACATCGAAAGTGTCAAAGAAGCAACCACCTGTAGAGAAAACCGACATTAAAGCCAAGCTTCGTCACGAATTTTCATTGATTCCAAGAACCTAGTCTTCTTTTTTTTTTTTTTTCTTTCTTTACCTTTCTTTTAAACGTTGGAAAGAAAAAAATAAGACATATAATTAATGATTAATTAATACGAGTTTACATAGTTTTCTAAAAGATATAAATATGCATGAAATATTAATCAAATAATATAATTCAATTGAAAAATAAATTCTTAACAATATTTCGTTCTAATGTAGTTTTCGTAATACTTATCTTCCATCTTTTTTATATTCAAATGCGTCGGATGAGAGGAAAAGGGGAAAAATTTAACGGGTTATTTCGCAAAAATATGCGGCTGTTTCTGTTCCTTTATGGTGCTTCTTCACACTTTGACGTCAACCTTGCTTTTTTACTTTTTCCGCTCGTCAAATTTATATCATCCTCGTTTAGCAAAGTGTTATACAAAATAAAAAAGTTATACCTTATGCTGTGCGAAAGATCACGAAGCGTGTAAACTTTTTCCTATTCTTTATACTTTTAACATTAGATGTACGAATGATGGATATAGATATATGTTAATATACAATTATTTAATATATATTATTCTTTTTTTTTTCAAGATGATCTCTTTCGTGCGTTGTTCTACAAAAAAAAAAAAACAGACAAAAAAAAATCTAAATAAATCTTTCGTTAGGGTAAAATTTGATTGATCAATATTACAACGTATTATAATATTAATTAATATTAATTACTATAATTACAAAGAAATGAATTCTCTTATGTAATTTGTATAATATCATAACGATATTATATTATTGTATGCACGTGAGTAGTAAAGGACCGTATGATGGTCAGACACACGGATCATTTTACTACTCGAGTAAGACCGGGAATAATTCACAAACGGTATTATGAATAATTATTATTATATGCTACGTTAATTGTGTGTAACTTCAACTACAATAACTACAAAGAGTTTATTTCTCTCTCTTGTTCATACATTTTTTCGTTCCTCATCAGCGTAAGATGGAGGGCATGCATTATTTTTTTTTCTTCTCTTCTTCTTTTCCCTTCCTTTTCTTTTCTTTTCTTTTCTTCTTAGATTATTTTTCCAAGCCTCAAGGAAATTTCGAGAAATGAAGAGAGAGAGAGAGAGAGAGAGAGAGAGAGAGAGAGAGAGAGAGAGAGAGAGAGAGAGAGAAAGAGAGAGAGAAAGAGAGAGGTACGGAGCTTTCTGGCAATAAACGCATCGTTTGTCGAAACCTAAAGGCACACGGCGAGAATAAAACGAGCTTCGCGCAGCTGGATAGTTGTCTAACGTTTTTGGCAGCGTGCCGAGGTTACCGATTTTTCTTTAGTATACGTGTACGTGTATACATGTTTATATATGTGTTAATATCCTTCTTACTGAGTAATATATTCTCACGTTTTCGAGGCCCATTAAATAGGTGCATCTTCAATTTCTTTTTTTTTTTTTTTCTTCTTTCTTTTCTTTTGTCTCTACTTTTATTCTCTCTCTCTCTCTCTTTTTCTCTTTCTCTGTTTCTTTCTCTCCGATAATATATCGGTCATGAATTTTTACATAAAGATTCGCATTATTTTCTTTTTATCGAAATAATGTTTTTTCTGCTTTTTTTTTTTTTTTTTTTTTTTTTCTTCCATAGATACATTGCAATATTTATGATTTATTTCTTTTGGCTTTAGTTTTGTTTTTGGTCGAATTCATTTTATGTACTGCATTAAAATCGTTACATTTTTTATTACAATGTTTTTCTCATACGAAAAGATTTGCACATATATTGTGTTGTATTTATTATTCATTTCTATTGTTTTCACTTGTTTTTCTGTTTTTTTTTTTTCCGGTTGAAAATAATATTGTGTAATTAATATACCATCATTAGGTTTTTATTGGAACGTTTTATACGCACTGATTTTATGTATTCTTTTTATATTTCTTTTTTTTTTTTTTCTATAAAAAGATAATATCTTATCTGGATTATTATAAAAACAGAAGTTTATAAAATCGATATGATCGAACGCGAGGTGGAAGAAGAAGAAGAAGAAGAAGAAGAAGAAGGATGTTATGGAAAAACAGAGTAAGGTCTGAGAAAACTTGAAGATCTTTCTTGGTATATAGTCCATTGAGGATGAAAAATCTCTTGTTTAAGATCTCTCATAATATTTACAATCTAAAAAAAAAAAGCAAGAATAAAATCCATCTATGCAAATATTAATTGCAAACGAAATGAGCTAGCTGTGTTCAAAAATTAATCGGTCGATTAATTTTTCAAATGCGACACACGGAGGATATCAGTTGGAAAAAATGAACTTCGATTAAAAAATATTCATAGCTTTAACAATTTACAAAATATTTAACTAAATTAATAATCCAAAAAAATTCATTGAAAAAAAAAAAAAAATGTAAATTAACGCGTAAAAGAAAAAAGAACCTACATTTGTCGATCCAATAAATCGAAAAATCTACTTTAAAATATCGGATCACATTTTTATCGTTTACTTGTGTTGTTTGAAACTTTGTCAAAATCTGGAAATATTTACAGAAACACGTACTACGTACACGTACACGTACACGCACGACAAAAGTAAAGATATATATACAATCTCAAAGGAATCATCATTGTCACTTTGTATTGCAACCTCGGCATACACCAACTCGTGTTTGGAGTACGGAATGCGATGACTTTCTTTAAATAGACTTAGTCTAAATAAACCCCATAGGTTATTAGTGGTTCGTCTTGACTATGCACTTCCATCGTCTCAAAGACATTTCTCTACGATAACTATTCCGCCCTTTCCCCCTTCCTCCCTTCTTCTCTTTACCCCTTCTTCCTTCCTACCTTGGTAAATTAAACGAAGTGTTCGAGCATGAAAATTATCTTTCCCTTTGCAACACTTGTTCATGTCCTTGTTAAGTATAAACTTAAGATCGAACTTTTTAGTTTTATTCCAAAGTCATTAAAGTTCACTACGAATCTTTCAATGATACCTACCTTTGATATAGGAAATTTTATCTTTTTATTTCATTTTTGTTCCCTTATATATTTTAGTTCGACAAATTATTCTATACACTTCTTATGGAAAACTTTCAAATATGTTTGTTTTAAAAAAACTTCAATTATTTTTTAAGATTTTTCTAATAAATCTTTTGAACATTTTAATCATTAATATATAATATATTCGATATATTATAATATATTCGAGATTCTTAAATAATTTATAACGAAGTTATGTACACATATAAATACGTAAATATACATATATATTATGAAATAAAACTAGGATAAAATAATTTATGGAAAATTAAACATCCTCCTGGTACACTTATAACAATGGAATTTGATTTTATCTCGTGAAATATTTTCTCATTTTTCGTTTCTTTTCTTTACTATCGATCGGAACGATACTACTTTTATCGAGCGGAATGAAATAGGGTAAAAAAAAACTAACATAAGTAAAGAAGAAGAAGAAGAAGAAGAAGTAGAAGAAGAAGTAGAAGAAGAAAAAGAAGATAGCATCAGGTCCAATTTATTTTCTAGAAGTAATGGCGACGTTGTGCTCGTGCACAACTTCGAAGGTACACTGGGCCGTTTAGAGGCCCTCGTAAAGAGACTTCTCGATGGCTTGGAAAACTTCTTTTTACGATGCCACGTTCTCACGTTGAGAAGAAGACCCGAAGATGCGACGACTTGAATCGCCATATTATTTGTCATCCTCGTTCTCGTTATTATCCTTGTCGTCGAGTCATCAACTTTTCACCTCACGTTTCGATATCGTAACTGTTCTTACTACTGACCGCAATCCAACTCATTTATTTATCCGATAATTCATTTTATTCATCGAATATTTATACTTTAATATAAATTCATTTTTTTTTTTTTAAATTAAATAGTTGCTAAATAACAAAGGATTCTTGGATTTTTTTGAGAAGGGGGGGCAGGGGATTATTTATTGTGTCTTTTTAAACTTTATTTATATATTTATATAATTTAAGTATTTAATATATTTTGTTTTTTTCTATAATATATAAATTTTCGATTTGTATGTCAAAATAAGAATCGAATTATTATTTTATTCATTTATATAATTATAAATAATATTTAACTAATAATTTAGTAATATATTAATTTTGATTTATTCGGAACATTTGATAGAAACAACAAAATGTTCATAATTTATTTATTTAATTCGTTTTTTTTTTTTATTTCTGTTCACGCGAGAAAGACAAAATATATAATAATAGTTTGGGGTACAGCACATTTGAACGTTTAAGATGACGTATGATATTTACAGCGTATTCGGAGAGAACAATTTTTAACAGAAGCATCTCGTAAAAATTTTTTTTATATCCGAGTTGTTGCCTGCGAAAAAAAAAAAAAGAAAAAAAAAACCAAAATTGAATCGTTGAAGTTGATTGTATATTTTCATACGTACGGTGCAACGAGATAAACCATATAATACACATGATATAGATACAAATATAAGTATATGTATATTCATATGGAAAAGCTTTTCGACGTTTCTTCACATTTATATTCTCTTGAAAAAGAGAGAGAGAGAGAGAGAGAAAGAAAGAAAGGAAAGAAGAGAGAGATGATCTGTGAGAAGATATGTGTGATTCTCGTAGAAAAATTTTTCAAAATATATATCTCATAGAAACGTAGAGACATTTTTCTCAAATATCGTTCGAGGAAAAATTGTCATTTTTGATATTTCTAGTTAGTAAGAAAGAGATAAAAAAAACTGGCAAAGATAGAGTTAGGGAAAGAAAAAAAAGGAAAGAAAGAAGCATACAATTTATAGATGAGACATCAAACATTGGTGGAAACAAATATTGTCAATAAAATTGCAACGATTAAACATTTTATTGGACAAAACAAACAAAATCTTCAAACTGTGTCCGAAGAGGAGGCATAAGAACAAGAATAAAAAAAGAGGAAAATGTATTTAGTTTGTGTTGTGTACAATTTAATCATTAATTGTTTACTTTACAAAAATTCAATTACTTTTCAATGTATATTTATATATTTGATACTTTTTACAATTAATATACAAATAACTTTAACTATTACATTTAATCGCGAATATTCGTTAAAATTGTAATTAAATGATAGCGGCATAATAGATCAAATATAATTTTGCTATAAAGAAATAATAATAATATATTCGATATAAGTTTAAATATATTTATATGTTTCTTTTCAAATTGTGTAAAAAAATTTCATCTCTAATTTTATAACAGAACAAATTTTCTGCCATCAAAAAATTTTTAATATTCTCATAAATGTAATAAATATATTATGCCATAGTTAAATGAACTATTTCTTTCATAAAACATTTAACAATTGTATAAATAGTTTAATTGAAGAAGTTAGAAAATATAATAGAGTTGGGGCGAAGATAAAAGGAGAGAAAGGAGTTTTAGTAAGTAAAGGTGTTTTGCAAGAACATGAGAGAGCAATTCGGTTGCTTTCAAAGGAGAATTAGCTCTTCTAAATTGGGATGAGTAAGATGAAGAGATGGATAGATAAAGTAGGTGGATTTAACGAGATCCTGGTATCGAGCTATGAGAAATCCATGGGGATTTAGATACCATATAACCAGTTAGCGTTCCGTTAATAACATAATCACTATCTCTCTCTCTCTCTCTCTTTCTTTCTCTTACTCTCACTATATATTTTTACTCACGTTAAATATCTTTTGACATCTGTTACCATCTATAATTTTTCGATCACTCAAACTTTCCTCTTTCCTTACCCCCACCTCCATCCCAACTCCATCCCTCTCTCTATTTTTATATCTACTATTTTTTTTATTTATTGAGTCAATATTTTTATAAACAATCTTTTGATTAATATTTTATAGAAATAATATATTGTTTAGTATAAATAATAATTTTTTGTGTTAGCAATTTAAATAGATGATCAGTATTTTTAATAGGGAGGTAAGATTTTGATAAGAATTTTTATATTTATTGTAAATTATGTTTTAATATACGGATCCAATAAAAATATGTGGCAGCTTTAATAAAATCAAATAAAAAAAGTAAAATTAAACTAGCAAGTATTTATAATACAAGTAAGGTCGTTTAAAGGTCACATTAATACGGTCTACATACTGATAATATTTTATGATAATATATTTTATTATATAATTATTTACTATATATATTTCAAATATTTCAAATTTTTTTTGTCTAAATCTCATTGTAATATCTCTCTCTCTCTCTCTCTCTCTCTCTCTCTCTCTCTCTCTCTCTCTATCTATCTATCTATCTATCTTTCTATAAATAACAGTCATTTTTAATCACTTTTCTTTTTTTAATACCATTCGCCTACATTCTCAATATAAACTGTACCCACGTCATATATAATCGATTTTGATTCAACCAATTCGCTATTATTTCTAGCCGAATTCTTCTCCCCCCCTTCCTTCCTCCTGTCTCTCTCTCTCTCTCTCTCTCTCTCTCTCTCTATCTCTCCCTCTTGACTTATTTATAGTTCGATTATACGATAGGTTTTCTTTTTTCATTGACTTTTTTATTCTTTTTGTCTTGAAAATGTTCGTAAAACTTTTGGAAACCGTAGTTAGAGATACGATCGAGATAGGAACGTTTTAAGTATGCGAAACAAATCGTCGTTGTAGAAAATGACGATATCATCGTGTTCTCTTTTGGCGTTCCAAGGAACTCCCTTGACTTCTTCAAACAAGTTTTCTTTTTTTTTTTTTTTCCAAGTTTCCGAGTAAACTTTCGACTAACAATCGTTAGTAGATCGACTGTAACTACGAAGAATTTTTGATAGAAGAAATAAAAAGAAAAATAAGTCGATTTTATTTCAACAAATTTTATAAATTTGACGTTGTTAAAGGTTTCTTTTTTTTTTTTTTTTTATTATTATAAATTTTTCCTCACAATTCAAACACAAGATGTTACAAAACAACGATGGATTATCTTCGATAAGAAAATTCCAAGTTTAATCAAACGCAATAACGTTATCTTCTGTCATGTGTTTAAATATACAATTTAACGCTGACATATATATATATATACAGATACATACTTAAAATATTTAAATTCCTTTTTATTAAATTCTATAAAAACATTTTTATGATCATATTATACGTATGCTTATTTCATTGATAAAGTTTTACAATATTTAACATGCATACGCATACACGTACACATATATACCTAAATTATTAAAATTTTATTCTCAGACGAGATCATTTCGAAAACTTACTCTCCAAAGAGAGAAAAACACATTTTAATAATACGGAAAACACATCGACCGACTAACGTTTCTTACGAAAAGTATACAAACAGTTTAATCTTTCTGCGCATATGTTCTTATTGTCGATAATTTCAAGAAATGACGCATGAAAAGTAACCAAGTGTTTACAAAACGACTCATTATCGTTCGAACGATCATCGAGACAACAACCATTGCAATTCCTTGGCAATTAAGCAAATAATTTTAAGGAGTTTTCATATTAATCTTATACAAGTAGGTATATACGTTATATGTTAATTAAATGTACTACACATATACACTGATTCGTAGAATAATTTTGTTTTCCCATTTATCAATTTAAAACAATTAACTATTTCTTTTTGTAATAACTAATTATTACACAAATTAATGCCAACATATATGAGTAATTAACACATTGAACTATTCTTTTTTTAACAATATGTAAGCATGTTTTAAACGTTGTGATTTATTTTACTTGTTATTGCTTCTTTTTTTTTCTTTTCTACATTCATCTAATTTCTAACAAATCATCGATAAAATGTTATGTAAAAAATCAGTTCCAACGATTACTCTATAAAAATTAATTTAAAAGTAAGTATCTGTTTCTACGTAAAATAAGCAACGTGAACGTCAACGTTCAATGTGTTGAAAAAGAATTTTTGTTTAATATGGAAAATTCCTACACTATTTATTGACTAACTCAAACACATATGTGCACATATCATCAGCGAGTGCACATATACATACATCTACGCAATTGTACACGTATATGTAACTACATGAACGCTTTTCACGTAAATGGCTCCAAACGGTTCGTGTGCGGTACACGTAAGTGTAATCAAATTAGAGTGCCTTTAGTGTTGTGTGTTTCTGCAGGTAACGTTGACCGTTAGTCGTATCTCTCTCTAGAGATAAAAACAGAGAGAGAGAGAGAGAGAGAGATACAAAGAGCATGAACAGCAACGGATTCGAAACCAACTCGTAGGGTCATAAAAAAACAGATACAAAAGAAGAAAATAAGAGAAAAAAAAAGAAAAAAAAATAGAAAAAGTATTCTCCGACTTATTTTCGCTTAAACTCTGGCACCGAAAGGAATTGTTTATCGTCCGTTGAACAATTACTAGAAAAAAGAAAAAAAAACAGGAATATCTTTGTACATTAAAGTAAAGTAGATAACGCAATATCTTATATATATATTTCTCTCCGATTGTTTTTATATTTAACTTGAATTTATTTATTTTATTGTGTCGTTTTTTATTTCGCGAAAGAGACAACAAAAAATAAGAAAACATTGAACGGAATTCTGGCGCCGTGTAACTAAAAAGCAAAATAATAAAAAAGAAAAGAAGGGTTGGTTACCATTCCTATTGTTATTTACAATCCACAGTAGTATTCGTGTATTTGTATTTAAAAGTTGTTCCTTTTCTTTATTCTTTGAAAATGTTCTCCTATCATCTTTTATTTCTTCCTTTACTTTTGACAATTTTAAAGTACGCATATTATAGTCGTCGCGACTAGGTTTCGTCGTTTGACGTAACGAGTGTCGTCTAAGGAAGTCATTTTACGGACTTGAAACGAGCTAAGCTCTTCCGTTTAATAAGCGACATTTTCACGCGAATGTGGTAAACTTCTCGTCGGTCTCCTTGAACGTTTCTTGGAACATTTGTCGAACGATTTATCACACTTTAATCCTGAGCCGAGGAATTTTTATGAGGAATATCATGAATTTAATAATAATAATAAAAAAAAAAAAATCTTCTTTATCTTTTCACTCTTTTCACACTTTTCTTTCTCTCTTTACTTTTTCTCTTATACTATTTTGTATTCGGTATTAAATGGGAGGGTTGTGAGTCAAAAATTGCTATGTAGAATTTGAAAATCAATTATTTCGTTGTCTTTGACATATTATTTTCAGAACAATTTTCTTTTCATTGTTTTTTTTTTTTTTTTATTTTTTAATTCCACTTTTAACCATCTACAAATATAAAATGAACGTAAAATGTGTCGAGGCGATGATTCGAAATAAATTACTCTCTTTTTTAAAAAATATTTTTCGCAAATTTTGTTAGTTTTGATAATATCAAATAATACAAGCCCCTACTGAGGAATAATTATAATAATAATAATAATAATAATAATTAATAGAAAAAAATTCGTGATTAATTTTGAAATATCGTTTAAAGATTCTTTAATCGGCTTGCATTAGTTTCATCAAGGATGCACCAAGGCTTTCCACAAAGCTATAAATTTCACGCGTATATGTATTTACATAAGCTTACGTATATAGTTATGTACTTTACATACATTGTACCTACGCGTTCTATGGTCAAAGATCAACGTTTCCAACACACTCTAACAACACTAAAAGATTTACCTTACAATAGTGTACGCTTTGCAATCTAATCGAGTTCAAATTTACACAGTTTGTATAATTTTGCGTAGGCTTAACATTATACCTTGCAACATCGAAAATGCTTTCAATATTAGAAACAGTTCTTTGAATGAAAATCATCGATCCATTTGATCGTATTAAACTATGCTTTCCAATAATGTTTTCTCTATATTCATTTCACCCTAACGTTACTCCATTTTTGATTTATTTTTTCTTTGAGAGTAACCCCTTTTCAGATTCTATTAATATTCATTTATATTAATTACGTTGTTAGATGTGATTTTCTGCGTTCATTATTTGAGTGATTGAAAAAGAATGGTGTGTACAGAGAAACATTTGTTTTTTTAATTTGAGATAAGTGCATTACATACTAAACATTGTTGTCGATAATAGATGATCTTTTTATATTTAGAATCCAAAAGGGATTTTAAATGATCCTGAATAATCGAATTTGATAAATTCAACTTATCGATTATTTTTCACGTTGTTTTTACGACAATTAGTATCCAATAATGATTTTATTTTGTTCTCATTCTTTTCAACTGGACGATCCTAAACGTGGTGCATTTTTTTAATCGAAATTACTACAATGAAATTTTGATACTGGTTGCATTCGTAGACGGAACATCATTTTATTCAGGAACAAATAATAATATTAACAGATAATATTGAATTTCGAATAGAATTTCTTTATTTCTAGCTGATGTGCACGCGTGGAAAATAAAAGAAGTATATATTTTCAATTAGGGTCAGTAGTTTCTAGACGAGTGAATATCCTTCGTTTCGGAATAACTCCTATTAAAGGTAGACTATTGTGTTCTTTGTCAGCGCGAATTAACTTCCGATTCGATTTTTAGCTCGATTTGACTTTTTCCGTATACAAATAAATACGTATACACACCTACACTAGACAATATATATATATATATATATCTATAGAAAAATACATTTTATACGAATTTTCTCTTGATCTATCTCGTAGCCGAGAAACAACATAAAACGAGTTTATTTTAAAAGAAGAAATTGATTCTGCAAAGGGGACGATTGTTAGATTTGAAAAATAACGATATCGAGTCGAGATAAGCTTTTCGCTTATCGTGTTGAATTTATTGTTTCAAAGAGAAACTTGTTGATCACAAAAAAAAAAATAGTGAACAGGTATATAGCATATAATAACAAACCTACTTTTAATTGAGTTTTCTCTTGAACAGTATATTTTGAAGAATTAATAATTTTATTTTCAATTTGATTAGTTTTATTTGTTTTTCTCCCCTTTTTCAGAATATTTGTTACAAATTAATTTGAAAAAGGCATTTAATCAACACCGATGTGTACGAAATTTTCGATTATTTTGTTCGAACGTTTTCTTCGCTCTTTTTTTTTTTTGTTTGAATATTCAATATCAAATGTTTATTACCGTGGAATAAAAGTAATTGTTAATTGGTAACACGAAAAGCATATATCAGTTAGGAATTTAGTCTATTCGCAGGAACGCGATGTCGGTGTGAGTAATTTAACTTATGCAGGTATGTACGTAGAAGGTTCTATTACTCGCGTATTCTAACGCGTACGACGTCAAACCTGTATCGACGTATGTATTTGCTAAGATAGAAGTTGGTTGGAGGAATCGAGGTAGATAGTAGTAGACAAACGAATATATAGAGGTAAAGATAGAGACGATGTAGAAACGTTCTAATTCGTATGAGATTCTCATGCTATTCGTCGAACTCCTAATTGGACCGAGATAATTGGAGTCGTGCTTTCTGTAGAAGCCAGTAAGCATAGAAGATTAGAGAGAGTGAGAGAGAGAGAGAGAGAGAGAGAGTGAGAGTGGAATCTGCGTAGATGCTTTCGAGATGGTTCCAAACATGGAACATGGTAGTAGTTAACATAATCAGTAAACCGTAACGCAAATTTAACGATCGTATGGTTCAACCGATAAACAGTAAACAGGCTTAGTTCCAAATTCAAATGATTCAATATTTTATTACGATATTCAAGGTTTTAATTAGGCTAGGGTGGTTACTTCTTTATTCGTTTTCCTTTCAAAATGATCAACAATTTATTTAACGTTAAACTTATTTAATTCGATTTGATTGAAATCTATTAGTTTTCTTACGATACTTTTTTTTCATAATTATCATCAATTAATTTTTCGAGATATTATATATTTTGTTTCAGTAAAACGTTTCTACTCTAATTTTTTTTTTCTTTTCTTTTTTCTTTTTTTCTTTTTTTCTTTTTTTTTTTTTTTGTTCAAAAAATAAAACAAGATTTATATTTGCGTTCACATAAATTTTCTTTATCGTAACCGACCAATCGTAAATCATTGTCGAAATATTTACCGTTGGTTAACGTAGTTAAAAAGTTAATTGACAGTTATTGATTTTGAACTATGGTATAATCGATTTTAACCGAAATAAATGAACAAACGTATAGGAAAATTCGCGATATTTTATTATTCTCTTTCTTTTTTCTTTTTTTTTTTTAAGAAGAAAAAAATATAAAGTAGGCGTTGTTTTTTTTTTTTGTATGCGTATATGCGTGAATACGTATGCGTTCTCATTTTAGAATTCGTCGTATGTTTTGACATGAAATAAATACGTTGTAATTTTGATCGTATTTCATGGTGATAAACCGCTTAGAATTCAGTTCGTGAAAGCTCTCAAACGTTGTCGGTGATATAATAAAAGCCTTTTGTGTGTGAAGGCCTCCCTACTTATTCTTGTTCTACTCGATCTCACGTCTGAACAAACTCGTCTTCTTACTACTTGCATTTCCTTCAAGAACGTATATAATACCTAAGTATTATTAGAATACTCATTTGTATTTTCAACTTTTTTTTTACTTTTTTAATTATATTTTTATCTTTTCTTTCTCTATCAGAAAAATTAATTATTATAATTTACGCATTTGTAAAATGACAAAATAATTTTTTTTATTATATTAAAACAATGACAAATTGCCATTTTAAATATACATTCGTTAACTATTTGTTTTCATGAAATTATGTAAGAGCTTGACTATTTATGATTGTTCAAAAATAATATCCATTAGAAACTTATTGATATTTTTAAGTCTTCTTATTTTAGTTCCTATTTCTTATTTTAAATGAAAACATTACGTACGATTTGTGATAATTTATACTCCTTATAATAATATATAATACTAATCAATAACAATTCATTTTTTTACGTTTTTAACTATATTAATATTTATTTGTATCCATTATATTATCCGCGATTTTTTGTCAAAATTTGATAATTATTATGATAATGATTAGTATGATTTAGATATTCCCTCTAAAATTATTCATGCAATTCTCATTTTTTGTTCTTACTATTAATAATGTTTTTCTTTTCTTTTTCTGTTTTTTTTTTTTTTTTTATATGAAAATACATAAGATTTTAATGGACAGTACTTGTTAAAAGTTACAATTGTCATAGTTCTTTCTTTCTTTCTTTCTAAAAAAAAAAAGAAAAAAGAAAAAAGAAAAAAGAAAGAAAAAAAGTAGTAAAAATAAAATAAAAGAAAGGAATATCGTGGGCACAACGGTATATTCGTCGCTCGTTCGAACAAACTTGTCAGTTACTCGATATTTTATTCGACATTTGAATTATTCCGATACGCCTTCGTTCGTCACACTCCTCCCATCCGTAGCCATTGGAATTTTACTTGGTATTACCGAACCTTTCCCCTCGTCCGTTTTTCCATGTCCTTTTTTTTTGTTGCATCCTTTTTTCGTGGTCGCGTGTCTATCGAAAATGCGAAAAACGTCCATGCACTTTCTCCCTTTTTCTCTCTCTCTCTCTCTTTTTCTCTCTTTCTATTTCTTTCTCTATTGTAAATTTACGAGAATGCATTCGTAACTACATGAGAACACTAGATTCTCCATTTTATTGCACGGTGCAACGTTAACGCCATATTGATCCTTTTTTACTTTCCACCTACTTTGTATTTTTTACTTTTATATCTATTTTTATTTCTATTTAATTTCTATTCTTTTTTTTTTTTGTTTTTTTTTTTCTTTGTATCATTACAAAGTACACAAGTGAAAATTGTAATAGAAGAAGAATCGTAGAGATATTATAATCATTTTTATTTCTATTTACGTTCGTTGTTTCTATTTCTATATTTTCTCATCTATATTTATTTCTATTTTATTTCTTTTTATTTTTATTTAGTTTCTTTTTTTAATCTCGTTTTATATTTCTTTTAGTATTATTACACGTAGATGAAAGTAGTAAGAAGAAGAACTAACTAAGCAGACACACACGCATGGAAAATCTTGGGTTTCCAACAGCCGTTCGACGTTTCTTTCGGTATTCTTTTAGCAAAAAGAAAAAAAAAAAAAAGAAAAAGCAAGTAGTAGTCTTTGATCTTAACACCATCACATCTGGAGGAGAGTACTCAAAATGTAAAGAGTTTTCGAAAAGTTTTTCTCAAGGGTTGAAACATTTTCACGAGCAATGCCACTCGGACGTTTGTTGGTTTGAATCGAATCAGCAAATTTTTAAAAAGTCTTCTTCAAACTTTCTTTTTCTACTTTCGCCTTCTCTGGTTTTCTATCTTACGTTTTCTTTTTTCTTCTTTTTTTTTGTTTTTTATTCATTTTTGTTTTTATACAAAAAAAAAACTACTACTCTCTAATATTCGGGGGATAGATAAAGTTCTAAGTGACGAGGAGAGGGGGTAGAGGAGGAGGAGGAGGAGGAGAAGGAGGAAAGAAGAAAAAAAGATAATAATAAAAGCTATTATTTATACGATAGTCTTTTTATACTTTTTGACATACTTTTCAAACAGTTGGAATCAAATAAAATAGAAGCGACAATGGGTATTCCGCTCGTAACCATACATGGTTACATTTTCTTTTTCTTCTTCTGCTTCTGCTTCTTCTTTTCGCTTTCTAAGATTTCCACTTTTCGTTTTCTAGGAAGCACTTGCGTGAGAAATTGCATCTGAACTTTCTCTTGAGTCTCTCTCTCTCTCTCTCTCTTACTCTTTCTCTTTCCCTTTTCAATTCTTTTTCTTTCGAAGAACATTGCAAAAGAGTAACTTTTATAGGAATATGAGAAGTTTGCTTTGTCGTATAGAAAAATGTGTTAGATGAAATTTGTACAATTTTAAAAAATAAAAAAAAAAAATATAAAGAAGAAACGAATAAAAGGGAAGAAAATTTCGTATCAAATGTCCAGACAAAAAAAAAAAAGAAAAAAAGAAAGGAAAGTATATAATAATTCATATATTTTATTTCGCGTGAAATATAATATACGAGTGGGGAAAGAAAATACAAAAAAAAGAATGTCCTCTATAATAACACACATACAATATAATATATAATTAAATATAAAATAATATATTTCTAATATAATTCTCCCGTGTGTGTAATTTTATTCGTAACAAATTCTATTTCCAAGGATACTAAAAAAAAAATTTACGTTTACGAGATAATATAAAAAAAAGAAAAGTTTAGTTTTCGTTTTAGGATTTATATCGTCAACCATCTCGTCGAATCATCAGTTGTATTTTTCACATTATCGACATTTTAAATGTCCACGGTTAACTAACAAACTAGCAAACTTTTTTCTCTCCATCTAACTCGTTCAGAATTCTCTCTTTCTCTCTCTCTCTCTTTCATTCTTTTTCTTTTTTCTTTCTTCTGATTCGTGAGGACGAATAAATTCCACTAGTTGTTATATATTCACCGCTGGCCCAACCCTCCGTTTTTAATTAAATGCTCGTTCCGTATTTTCTCACTCATATTTTCTCTTTCTATTTCTCTTTCTCTTTTTCTTTTTCCTTTTCTCTTTATATTTTCTTTCTCCACACCTTTTTTTTTTTTCTATCTATTTATCTCTATCATTTTCCTCTTTCCATATACACGCGCAACCCCTTCCCCCACTCCTCACGCATATACACGTACATATCAACATACACGTGCATATGCAGAACTCTTGATTGCTAAAGTTAACGTTATTGAATAATACCACGAATGAGAGAAGAATAAATTCATTTTTTTTTCTTCTTTTTTTTTTTTTTTTTTTCTCTTTTTTAATCGTTGTCATGTTCTTTCATTCCTATTTTTATCTTTTCATTTATTTTATTTATAAATTCTATTTAACCAACCCACGTTTTTTCTCATTCATTGTAATATCTTATTTTTCATTGTAATCTCTTTTTTCTTCCAATTGAAATTGTCCTTCGAGTTAGTAATTTGACCTCGGCTTTACTAAGGGAACTTTTTTCTTTTTTTCTTCTTTCTTTTTTTTTTTTTTTAACGAAAGACGACGACGACGACGTTCAATCGGGAGTAGCATCTCGAGAAAAGGGAAACGGTATATGAGACCGATCGAAGAAAAAGAAGGAATCCAAACTGGGCTTGTAATAGAGTTTCCTGATCAAGGAAAACTTTAATTTCTTTCCTGGCATACAATGTTAAGGGCAAACGTACGTTTCATTTAAGCTTACGCATTTAAATGGAATCATCGTTGATATGAGATCAGAAATTCTTTTATAATCTGTCTCTTTTTTTTTTACTCTATTTTTATTTCATTTATTTATGACATTTACGGTAAATGTCATATACATTATTTCATAATATTTTCAAGAGCATATACTTTGTTAATTTTTATTATTAAAAAATTATCGCCGATATTTATTGGATCAGTATTCGTAAAAAAGATTGTTGGTACATGTGTCAGGCTCTTTGTTAAAAATAATGACAATTTTTTGTTTTTTTTTTGTTCACCAAAAAATAATTTATGAAAGAAAATTATTCGTTAAATGTAAAACGTATTACTCGTAGGTTTTTTTTAGATTGAAAAATTTGTAAATAATCGTTTCGATTATTTTAAAGTCATTCATTTGTTCTTACAAATATACTTTGTCGTTAGTTCATATATTTTTGTACAGAGATAATATATATAAATGAGTAGAATTTATATACAATTACGTGCATGTGTAATGTATATATAAATTTGATGAAGTGCGAATATATTGCAAAAGCTTATTTATCGATCGCTATGAAGCAAATACGCGTTGGCCTATCGTCGTTTATTATACGAGAATAGAATACAGAAATTGACCTGCCTTCTTCCGTGAAGTCGCCAACTGGAAATGACCAATTAGCTTGATAAAGCTACACGTTTATAGGAAATAACGATGGAAACGAGAAGATGAGAGGAGGATGAGCAAGCACAAGCTCAAGGCTCAAGCTCAAGCTCAAGAAAAAATATAAAATATCAAACAAAATATCCCTTCTACCGTAAAGAGAAAATATCTTTAATAAAAATAACGATAATGTAACTAACTAAGTTATTAGTTAATCAATTTTAATTAATAACCTCTCTAGTTTAATATGTTAAACAATTATTTATATATTATATTTTATTTCTAATCTTATATATATTCTTTTTTGATTATATTTTACACTTTAATATAATTAATAATATAATGTTCTATTCTGTTCATATAATTTCATTTCTATAAAAAAAATTGGAATAATTAAGTAATACTATAGTCAAATTCCAATTTGTGGTCAAATATTTTTCAATAGTACATAATCGATTTTCCATATTGAATTAAATATTTAATAAAAAAGAAAAGTAAAAAAGTTACTTTGAAAAAAAAAAATAAATGTTAAACTTACATCCAATCAGAAAATTGTAAAAATAAGAATTACCGAGTAAATCATTGACCTATACTACTACTACCATCATCGTTATATTGTATATCTGTTTTAAATCTCACCGTGTTGGCATAGATTTGAAAGTACTTACAAGATGGAAGGCAAGGCTTTTGTTAACCGAGCAAGTGTCCTTCTTGTGGTTATTAAAGGTCGTTAATTAACTGCAATTAGCTCGATTAACGATAGGGGTTGGTATATGCCGAGAGTAGACGTCGGTTATCCGACGTGAACGTCACGTATAATACGTGTAAAGGTGTATACGTATATACATGCATACATTCATGTCGGCCTGAGGCATTGTAATGTTCTATTAGTAAAGGGGTAGTTATAATTAATCACGCTTCATTACGAGAAGTGAAATGGAACAACGAAGGGGATTAAAATAAAATAGAACAAAAAGGAAGACAAGAAACATAATCCTTCGTTTCGAACAACAAATTTTTTGTTTCGAATTTTCATTATTATAAATTTGTTTATAACGTGTACCGAGAGAGAGAGAGAGAGAGAGATAATTATATAACGGTGGACCAAAAATAACTCAAGATATTAGAAAAAATCAATTTTATGATTTATTTTGTATTGATATGATTTATATTATAAAATAAATTTGTATAATTTGTTGGCTCATTAAGTTGGTCGATAAATTGTGTATTTTTTTATTATTATTATTAAATATTTTTAAATATATTTTTTATCCAAACAAATAACGATTGTATTTTGTATTGAACAAAAATTGTCGGATATTTTCTATTCAAATTTTTATCCGAAGATGTTTAATATTTTCCATATAAATAAATAACGCCGTATAATATTTTCTATATTTAAAAGTACTATTTA
>NW_014569688.1:300437-310679 GCF_001313835.1 Polistes canadensis | reverse complement strand
AAGACTACTACTTGCTTTTTCTTTTTTTTTTTTTTTTTTTTTTTATTTTATTATACGAATTAATGACGTTTTAGTGTTCTTTTTCTTTTAATTCTTAAATTTTCTGATATCACTTATTGGCCCAACCCCATTAAACTCGTAAGCGATGATAAGTTACGTTTTTACTCTTTTCGTTTGAAAACTGAGTAAATAAAGATCGTTAATTAATCGTAATTAGTCGGATTGATGTGAAGCTTTTAAGCGAATTTGCTCTGTATGAGAAAATTGGAAAAGGAATATAAAGAAAGTATAATAGATTAATCAATCTCTCGATGAAATAATACTATTAAGTGATATTTTATAATGATGAATTTGCAGAAAAAATATGATTAATATATACCACTCGCGTTTGATTATTATTCTTCAAAATTCAAAAAAAAAGAAAAAGAAAAAAGAAAAGAAACCAAGAAAGTTAAAATAACGTTACTTTTTAATCTTTCATTTCTACAGTTTCTTTTTATTCTTCTTCTTTTTCTAATGGAGAAAAAATAAAGAAAATATTCGTAGAGTAACCCGAAAACAAATCGTAAACATGAATTTCAAATGATACGGAATTTACGAAGCATAGTATCGATGTCAATCTTGAGAACAACTTCATGCAAATTTATAATAATACGAGAATAAGATCGACCTTTAACCACTCGCCATATCCATATTACATTATTAAAAAAGAAAGAAAAGTGAAAAGGAATATGACCTTAAAATAGAATAATCTCAAATATTTCTAATATAATAAATGAAATAAATATTAAAAAATCACCGAGCAAACAAACCACCACCCTCTCGTACTTCAATTACATTTAAAATTATTCTATAGAGTGAAAAGTAAATTTACAAAAAAAATTACCACGAAGAGTGAAATATTTAAAAAAGTGATGGTGAAGAAGGAAGAGGTGTGGTGAAGGGTGTGTGGGTGTGTGTGTGTGTAGAATAAATAGAGAAATCGGTAAATTAATAGTTAATCGCATGAGTAAAATCCTACAAAATATTTTACCCGTTATAATCGGGTATATAGTTTCATTGACATCGTAAGCTCGATTACGTATCGCATACGTGACGTGCTAATTAATTTCAATTCGATCGAGGGAGGAAATTATCTGCAATTGGAAATAGAATATCGTTATCGATCTATAATAACGACGATGACGACGACGACGACGACGAGGACGTGGATGAGGATGAGGATGAGGACGACAACGAGAGAGTTATGAACCGTAATCGGAAATTCACGCGTTATCTATCCTCGTCTCTTGGATATATTGCATATTCGTTGATGGAAATGCACGTACAGAAAGAGAAAGAGAAAGAAAAAGAGAGAGACAGAGAGAAAGAGAGACATATGTGTGCGATGTACCCGTTTATATTACGTATAACTCGGAAAATAAATGGATATTGAAAAATTCAAACGATTTGGCAGAAATAAAAGTGGTAAAATTCGTCAAAAGATTATATATATATACTATTAAAATCGTTTCAGTACATAGATATCCATTTGTTTGTGTGTGTGTGTTTTTTTTTTATTTCTTACGCAGTTGTTCTCCTCTCTCGTGTTAATTTAATTTTTATCATAAAATTTAGAATTTTTCTATACGACACTTATATTAATGAGTTGATATTTTAACAACTCACATGCCATGATCGTTATTCGTGATTTGGTGTAACAAAAAGCGTAGCAAAAAATATCATCGAAGGACAATTTTTTTTTTTTTTTTGAAAGAGAACATCAATCGAATTTTTTTTTAAACCAAAAACCTTCACGGATTCATTGATTGATAAACATATATCACCTCAAATTGAAACCATTGTAAAAATCAATTTAATTTTTTTTTTTGTATTTTGCTCTTTTTTTTTTTATTTTAAATTAATGAATGTATACTTGGATAATTTTTCATCTTGAAAGGAATCCAATCAATCGAATATTTTGCATTTATAAAATTATTTTCTTCGAGGATATCTCACTCGTAAAATCGGTTACTCTTAACTCATTAAAAAGTTTGATTAGGAAATATTAGATTGGACCGTGAAGAGACTAGTAGAATGAATGGTGGTTTGGAGAATAGTAGTAAGGGTGTCGGACATTAATCTTCTTTTTCGAATTATACGCGAATCTCGATTAAGCTTGCGTCGACGATTTTCCTAGCCAAACTTGAATCGACTGAGGTTAAAGTTCCCCTTCGGTATGATCTCCCTCCACCCTGTAAAAACTAATTATATGGCTCGTGGAATTCGTTGGAATTTATCCTAATCGTTTACAAAGTAAAAAAAAAAAATTAAAAAAAAAAACCAAAGATATTTGATTAACGAATAAAAATATTTCATAAATTAATATACAATATAACTGAGAGATAATTGAATTACTTTTAATTAATTATTTATAAGAACAAATTTTATAAAGACGCTAATTAATGAAAAGAAAAGAAAAGAAAGAGAGAGAGAGAGAGATAGAGAAAATTAGAAGAAGAAAATGTTTTATTAATAATAAAACAAATTTCGTATATATATATATATGAATAATCAATAATTAATTTACTTAAGATAAAATGAAAATAAATGTATGTAGGTAGAAGTAAATAACTAAAGTTTGTGATATCAAAGTTGCGTGGTTTAATGAAAATAAAAAATAAAAAAAAGCAAAAGAAACAACGTAATTAAAAAGAATCGAAAATCTTGATCAATTATATTCACGAAGAAAAAAAAAGCGATACCGCAAATGTGGAAATGTGGATCGAGATTATTCTTGAATTGGAAATTAATCGAAATTTCGAATTCATGCTGTTTGAACTTCGTTAAAAGAGAGAATATGTAAGAGAAAGAGAAAGAGAGAGAGAGGGAATGGGAATGGGAGTGAGACAGATAATATGAGAGAATAGGAAAGGAAGAGTATGAGTATTCCATACGGATTCCACGTTTAATATTCCCAAAGCGAAGATAATCGTTCGTATCGACGCAACGATGCGCCGTAATAACGATAACGAGAATAACTACGGTAAAGTAATAGCATCATCCCAGAAACGGTTTAAAGCAAATTTATTGCTTGATGCATAAAAATAAAATTTAAGGGCTACTACAACCTTCCTAGCAGTAATCTTTAAGAATATCTAACGCAGCACATTTATTAACGGGGATTGCTTTTGAAAATTTATATCGAATAATTTTTCATCATTATTTCATTCGCGGATTTATTATTTTGATAAACAAAACGAAAAAGAAGAAGACAAAAAATAACCAAACATGTAACGTAAAAGTACTGATTGTTTATATTTTTGATCGTTTCCATTAGTACAAATTGTTTGATCGATTCCCGATGTTATATTGAATATATTTTTGTTGTTCTTTCTCAGTAAATATTGTTAGATAAAAGTTAATGCTTATTTGTTTTTAAATCAATTTAAATTTTCTGCTCAATTCGATACTTATTTGTACTCGATTACGATAAATTTTGTATTGAGAAAATACCTCGATATTTTTATTTTTATTAAAATTAATAAAAGTAAATAGTAAAATGAAGATACACATGATTGAATTGTATATTTTATTGAAATTACTTGAATTTTGATATTTTAGATTTTTCGTGTTTCAATTCTTTATCGTACGATTCTCGATAGTATCGTTTGAAATTTGATAGATGAGATGCGAATGAACGATGATGTTTACGAATTTTCGTTGAAATTAACCATATTGTATTATACATACGTATGAATACGAGACTCACTTCATTATACCAGTATAATGAACTACGCAGAAGGACTAGTTGGATACAAATAAAACAAAGCCGTATTGTTATCGATTGGTTCGTCTAACGAACGAACTAATTATCAACTAAATGAACATCGCACCTTTATTTCTATACATAGAAATGTTCATTCAATATCCAAATAAACTATTTCCCAGAAAGACATATTTTACTATATTTAAATATTTCTTTTCTATTAATTTATTTCATAATTCCAAAGATAATCCATTAATCAATCAATATTTTAGAACTATTATCAAACAAATATAAGATTTTACGCACATTTATATTTACCAATATTTTTTAAATATCTTCCAAATATTTTTCTTCAATTTTTCGTCACATTTTTGTAAAATAAATACTCGACATGTATGAATATTTTATTCGCTATATATAATAATTTATCAATATATTTATAACAAAAGCAGTATTTTTTCCCGTAGGAATCATTATATCGATATTTTAGTATAAATATTTGTTTGTCAATTGTAAATAAAGGTTTTTTTGTTTTTTATAATGAAATCTTTATAATAAAAACAAAATTATTTTTTTAAACAACAACTCAATATATGACGTTATGTTTAACCAATGCATGTAATACACGAATTTATAACTATATAGTTTTTTAAACAGGTATAACAGCCTAGTTTTCTTATTTACTCAGAAAACAGACTTCAATTCTGTGAGTTTGCTGGTTGGACTGGAATACTACTTCGTTTAACTAGTTTTTCTTTCGAGTGAAACGCATCATTTGAACTCTTTCATTGACCTATACGTTATGTGATCTTTAATGTGTCTGTATAACATAATTACTCTTTTGCTAACGTCAATTTAACTCTTGTTTCAAGGTAAAATAATGAAGGAGTAAAAAATCTCTGCCGTTAGAACGATATCTTCTGATTATTTCTAATTAATAGAAATTATATCTCTATTAATGTCACATTATATTTCATTTATTTCAAAATTTATTTTACAATCAGCAGATGTAACTTTAATTTTTCTTCAAAGATTAAAGATGGTTGAAGGGATAGATAGACGAAAGAAAGAAAGAAAGAAAGAAAATATTCGTTATTTTTTTTTTTTTTTCGAAATAAATGAAACAAAATTATTTCATATTTTACTACTGGACGCGAATTTAACTCTCGTTGGAAAATAATATGAGAAGATAAAATAGAGACAATTTCTTACAGTCTTAATTATCTTTTTAACCGTTTCAAATATTTCAAATGTTCACAAAGATATATATTGTAAATTTATTTAAAAAAAAAAAATTAATTAACGTAAGTTATTACATCTTCTTTACAAGAACCAAATTGAGAAATCTTATTGATCTTGATATAATTTTTGTTATAATATTATATCAAGATCGTTTATAAAACGGCAACGTAAATAAAATAAAAAAGATTAAAAAAAAAAAAAAAAAAGATCGAGACAGAGTGATTAAAAAATAAAACGATTATCGGTTTATTAATTAAAAGAGGATAATTTGTGATTATAGATTAGAAAATAGGTCGTCGGGTATATGCACATGCACAAATGTTGGTTGTTTCGATATTCGTTGTGAAATCTCAGCTGAGTTGTATCTTCGGTGTTCGTTCACGATGTGTGATCTACTACGGGATATTGCGGTCTATAACTGATGATGTTGTATATTTCATTTTGGTCGTACATCGCGTTGATAATAAATTCGCCTAACTATCTTCCGTCGGCGGTTTTACTCAAGCTGCCTTGTAAACGGGAAACCTTCGTAGTAATATGAAACTCGTTTCGCTTAACAACGTCCCCATGGATTATAAAAGATTTAAATACACACACACACACACACACACACACAGAGATACCTTTATTTTTTCTGTATTAACAAATTTTTTTTATATGTATACATATACATATTAAATATATAATAATACATTTAAATATAATTTTTATTTGTTTTATATTCAAATGTAAAAGAAAAAGAGAAGAAAAAATATGTGAGAGAAAAAGAGAGAGAGAGAGAATGAAAGAGAGGGTGGGAGAGAGTTATGAAACGTTTCAATAAATTTACGGAAACATAGTTTCAAGTGGAGAATTTGTTCAGGTACTTTGTAAACACGTTTGCTCGTTTTGAAAGTTGCTTGCTTGCTTGCGAGTTAATGAAGCCTCGTGAAATATGAAAAACTTGGATAGTGAAGCTAAATTTTTTTTTCTTTTCTTTTCTTATTAATCGTTTAATATGAAATGTGATTATTATTATTATTATTATTAATATTATTATTATTTGAATAGACTTAAACAGGTAGGAATAAGGAGAAGATTTTCTCAACGAATGATTTTTATCTTTCTACTTTTAAAATTAAACTCTCGAGCAAAACGAGATTCGAGTGTATTTCACGTTTAATTAAAGGACCACAGATGTGAAACGTACGTATTACGAACACATTGAGAGATTACTCGTACGTAATGTATTGTATATATGTACATTCGTGTACGTATATATTATGTACGTTTATAAATCTGTTGATTAAATTCGTTCATACGAGAATCTTGTATTTAAACCTCTTTAGAAGATTTCATGTTCATTCATAAGAAAAAATATATATATATAGAAATCTCTGTTAGTATGTTTATTTTAAGATAACTCTTACGTTAATTAATACAAATAAAATAAAAATATCAATGATTAATATTAAAATAATATTGTTAATTAAAAACTTCATTATTTGCCAAAATCTGTAAACATTTTTAGCAAAATCTAGGACGAGATAAAAATTGTTAAATCATTTTTCAGATTGTAAAATCATCCTGAAAAGTTTGGATAAAATTTTATTAAATATAAATAATAAGTGGAATAAAAAAATTCTAAAATGATTTTTAAAGTTTATTTATTTCTCAGATTATATAAAACTGTTCTGAAAATATATTGGAATAACGAATAGAGTCATTGATTTTTCGAATTACATAAATATTTTGTGCCCGGAGCCTGCGTGTGACAAAATGTTTTCAAAGACTCTAGTAAATAATCAATCATTTCATTAGCAACGTTAATTCAACATTGATCTCTTTTTCTTTTTCGTATTAATTAACATACTAATTAAATATGCTTTTAATGTGAATATATTAATATATCATATATATATTGAAATTTTGCATTTAAATTACAAGGTATATTATAAAAAGGTATTTAAAAATTAAACATAAATGTTTGAGCATATTTGTTGAAAATTCTTTGAAGCTGTTGATTTCTATATTGAATCAATGTTATTTGTAATAGAGTAATGCATTCTCGACTGATCGTAAGTTGATCATGGGATTATTTAATATTCGGAAATCAAGGGAAACTCGCATATGTTCATACATAGGTTAATACATAGAAATTCGTACATAGGTTCGTACCCACAGGTTCATACATCCGTTGCTAAATCTCGGAATATCGCACGTGGATGTCCGTCAGGATTAAAACGATAACGCTTCGGCGATTAAGCGACCAATTCGAGAAATTACATAATGCGTTGCCATAGATTCTTCACTCGTGCGTTAGTGCATCATGAGATTCCTATAAGGGCTTAATCTTAACCGTCTGACCAATTTCCAATTGATTTACTTTCAAATTTCTATCTTTCCTATTTGCCCAATTTATTCACCTTTTTATTATTACATTCTATTTTACACATAGTTTATAATATAAAAACTAATATATTATATTAGAATTTTTTTCATTATATGCAACAGTATATACAACGTTAACGAGATATATTTGATTCGTTTTGTTCTCTCTTTCTCTTTCATTGTTATGATTTCTTTTGTTTGCTTTTCGATCAATTTCGCGTAAACATTTTTATTGTTATTATCAATTCCTGTTTCTCTTCTTTTTTAAGAAAGAAAGCAAAAAAAAAAGAAAGAATAAAAAAGAGGAACATAACGAATGGTTGTTATATATACATACATATACATACATAATACCAGATACATTTACCTATAGCGTAGGAAAATTCGTTTGGAAATCATGCCAGTGAATTTTGACAAAATGGATGCGTTCAATAAATTTTGCAAAATATTACGGAGTGCACTGATTTCTCATTCCACTTGTCACTCCGTTTTTTAATACCAAATCGATGTATACGTTTCGAAATAATCGTATATTGATTCCTACCAATACGAATGATCTCAATCGTGTTCTACTCTTGTCATTGAATTAAAAATACACGAACAAAAATGTAAAATGGATTCAATACGATTTACGAATAATTTTTGGATTCCAGTTTTATTTTTACTTTTTTTTACTAAATTTATCACAAATATTTCATTTCAAAGTAATAATATTAGTATAGTCTATGTAATATATTTACTAATATACATATACATACATGTATAGTATGTATATTAGTTAATATACTCACGTTAATAGGCTCAATCTAGTACTCTCGTCCTATGAACACGATGATAATGGCGGATAGTAGATATTATTACTCTCATAGATAACAAGAATAGCTTTGTACTTGTTCGCTACTCAAAACGTTAACTTAATGCAATTTTACTTTCTCCAAATTGCATGCTGACTGCAATATTCACTCGCACAAAGGATTAATTTCTCTCGAAAGTTTATTTTATCTGATTTATTGAATATTTTTATAGATCATCATCATCATCATCATGATCATTTATCATCACAACAACAACGATAGCGAAAAGAAAAATAACTATTTCAATATCTTCGTGCACAACTTGATCGTTAGTAACAACAGCACGAACAACGAACGCGCTGTGTGTGTTTGCTTAGAAAAAAAAAAACAACCCCCAAAAGAATAAACAAAACAAAAATATACTTACCATCCCTGTTTTCTTTTTTATCTCAAAAATTCTTTTCATGTTTTACCCTGTTCCCTCAATTTTTATATTTCTTTTTTTCTTTTTTTTTTTTTTTTTATTTTGATTTATAGACAAAGAAAAAGCGAGTATTTCGTCGAGCCATTTTTATTCGATGAACAATAAATTTTTTTTACGAAAATTTCATTCGATTGATCGAAAACTTATCGTATTTCGTTTTAAATATCTCCATAAGATGTATAAAAATTCGTGCGTTTAATTTTGAAAAATATTAATTATATTATTCGAAGAGAGATTATCTTCGCACATTTTTAATTTTGTCATATTTATTTGACACGATGAATAACTTATAATTGAGAGATAATAATTAATCGATAAACAATGAGGTGTAAATAAAAAGATCGCGGTTATTATTGAAAAACATCTTTCGTAATCCTGCTTTGTGAATTCGTATTCGTAAAAATGAGAATGAATGAGAAAGGGTAAAAGAGAAAGATAAAGAGAAAGAGAGATGGAGATAGAAGAAAAGAATGAAGCTTCGTTTATGGCATTCTAATCTTTTTCGATGCCGTTCAATTTCGTTCGTTCGTGCGTGAAATAAAAGCGATGTGCACGGTCCACTCGATTCCACATCCGAATATCCTTCTGCAATTTCGATTCACGCTTTCTCCCTTGTTAAAATAGAGATCAATGCTATATACGATGATGTCATGTGAAGCTTTAAAAAAAAAACAACAACAAAAAAGGGTTGTTTTCTTTTTTTTGTAATATCCATCCATCTCATTTGAAACTCAACTCGAGTGTAAATTCTTAACTCCTCGTGTATCTTCATTACGATGATTGAAAGATTATATTTTATTTGAAATAAGATTGAATTATTTGTCGATATTTGACGATCTGGATATTGGACGAAATTTCGTTCGTAGTTTAATGCAAAAGTTGAACAAATGTTCTTCGTATTTTATCTGCAATCATTTTTCCAAATTATTTCAAACATTTTTTAGATTAAAAATTTTGATATTATAAATTTTTTTGTCAATAAAAACCTCCCAAGTACTTTTTTTCATATTTAAAACGAGACATCGAAATTGGAATAATTAAATTAGAATTTGCAGAGAATGAATGGCTAGAAAAATAATTATAATAACGAAAGGTTAACGTTCTATTATACGAAAATTCATTCATACGAACAATTGTCTTTCCTTAAATAATTCAAATACTTTCTAAAATTTAACTGTATATCAATCAAAATTCAATACAACGATATTATTTAAGATTCAATAGTTATTTAATGGTCGATTGTGAATATTGAAAACTCTGTTTCTATTTATTATTGATACAGTATTTTCAATAAATCCCTTGATATTTATAATAAATTATTAATATTTTCTATATCGAATATATTGACACATTATTATTTATATCAAACTAAATCGTTACGTATATAAATCATTTATTTAACAATAATAACGACCGAATAAATAAAAGTTCGCTTAAATACGTTTATTATCTCTCTCTCTCTCTCTCTCTCTCTCTCTCTCTCTCTTGTGCGTTTTTAATTTTAATATCATTATACGAAATGTCCCGTTTTTTAAAAAAATTTCCGTCTAAAACTATTTCCTTATTTATCTGTCCATTTGATTTTTGTCCTTTTAACATTGTTG
>NW_014569688.1:294689-300022 GCF_001313835.1 Polistes canadensis | reverse complement strand
CATTCTTTACGATAAGAAGTATTTTCTACTTGTGTTTAGTTTGCCAGCCACGTTAACTCGAATGTTCGTTCAATTCCAACACAACTATTATTACACTACTACTACTACTACTACTATTGTATTATTGCAATACACTTTCCCTTTATTTCAAGAGCTCCCTTTTTTCCTACGTCAAAATGAAATCGTTGGTTCTTTTATTCACTCGATTTAGTCTTTCTCTTTTATTTCTCTTTTATTCGTTTTCTCTCTTTTTATTTATTTATTTATTTATTTTTTATTTATTGGTTTCGAATGTTTGACAATGAGATAATAAATCTAATATCGATTGATATCAGAATTGAATGCGATTTTATTTCGAATAAATGCTGATCAAATAATTACGTGAGATATAAATACAAATTTGAATAAATGTTTAAAAAATCGTGTTAGATGTTTTTTTTATCATTAAAATAAAACTTTTATTTTAAATATAGAATTCGAAATATTTGTGATGAAAAATCTAACATTGATCGATATCAAAATCAATACGATTTTAATTGGAATGAATATTAATTGCAAAGATAATTACAAAATGATTAATTTGATTTCTTCTGGGAGTTTTTTTTTCTATACTCTTATTTTTAAAATTCATTTGTAATTATTTTGTATAGATTAAATTGCACACACTTTCATGTGATGATAAATGAAAATTAATAATTATTTAAATATCTGTGTTATAAATATTAACAAATAAAATGTATTCTATATAGAATTTTGTTTGGAATTTTCGTTAAGAATAAAAAATAAAAAAAAAGGAATGAAAGATCGAGATCATTTGTAATTATTGAAATTCTATATTATTATTTTTTTCTTTTTAATTTGATTTTAGGTGATGAATCTCAAAAGTGATCACCGTCCGGGCATTCGTCCCGAGGTACATCGAAGAAAAGATTACTAATGATGGCCTTTCAGTGGGATAAACTCTCGCCCGCGGAATTTCAACAGCTCCAGGATTTGGCAGCTTGTAAGTAATAAATTCAAATTTGTAAAAATATAAAAGAAAAGGAAATGAAATAAAATACAAAATAAATTCAATTTTATACGAATCTTTTGTTCCGCGTGTCGTACACAGACGAATTTTTCCGAACATATTTTTGCGAATGAAGTAGCACGAATTTATATAATCGTATATTGAAAATAAAATTACAATTCTCTATAAAAATGTTTCCTTATAAATTTTATTACAAGAAAAAAAGAACAAACTAATGAGCTCACGTGATATTCAAATTCAAAAAAAAAAAAAAAAACACACATTCATTAATTCACAAATCTCTCTCAATATAAAGTATAAAAATGTAATAAAATAATTCCAATTCTACAGACGTCTGCCCACGTACTTTCTTCTTTTTTTTTTATTTTTTTTATAATTTATATATAAAACATTGAAATTCAAATGAAATATAAAACTTTAAATTGCGTAAAAATATTATTTGAATTTTTATTACGGGATAGAAGAAAAAATCGTTAATGATAGAAAGAAGAAAAGTGAACTAGGCCGAAGATATTTACATAGGTGTCTCGAAATGGCATTTTTGTAAGTAACAAAATATTGTAAATAATTGTAACGAGAGAGTGACTAGATGCAATGATGGCGGCTTAAGCTTGCACTACAAAGCTGAATGATATTACCGATACAAAAGCGTGTCGAGGTCTCAATTAAAAGTCACAACGTGTCACCTCGTTGGTTATCGGATTATGGTAATTCCAACGATATTGTCTGTGAAAGCTGGAAATTCGTTTGCTGTGTCCGCTCACTACAAAGCTTTGCTTCCAGACATACCTGTATACATAGAAATATATCTTTCACACAATGCACACACGCACGCACAAAACGTATACATATAAATTACTCGTACGATACTCTTTTATATTTTTTCTTTTTAATTTTTTTTTTTTTTCTACGATATCTTTAATTGTTTATTTTTAAATTATTTATCGTAAAATTAAATAAAGAGATCGATTAGATTACTTTAATCATTTTTCTTTTCTTTTCTTTTCTTTTCTTGCTTTAGTTTAGTATTTTTTTTTTGATACTTGTTTCTATTTAAATAAATTGAAGTAAAGAAATAGGAAAACGTGTCCCATGTAATACCTAGTCACGGTCCTCTAAAAATCCTCGGATCAACTTCGATAAAAACGACGAAAGTCATGAATTGAAAATGACAAGCCACGCGATACAGTATTCATGTTTCGTTCCGATGCTTTTCGAGGAATATATCGGCAACTTTGAACATCCGTGATTTGCGATCGTGTTTATTCTTCCGCGTCGAGATTTAATTTAAAAACGATGAGAAAAAAAAACTCCTTTTCCCTTTCAATTCCTCTCTTTCTTTCTTTGTCTTTATTTTTGTCGTTTTTAATTACTGGTAAATTCAATCGATTAGAAATTTTTCAGATACTAAATGAAAAATATATAAATTTTCGTTTATCTCTTATATTTTAATTATTTATTATTTTGCCTATATCTATTTAAGCTTCTATCTATCTATCATTTTTATCATTCATGCGTGAGACAGATACCGATATCTCTGTTTTACGTTTAACAGATAGTTTTTTGTTTGATTAAAGCATGAAGGATTTTACGAAAATCAACTGTGTCTTTTATTTTGTTGTTGTTGTTGAAATCGAATCACATATTCTTGATAATGTTATTTTATAAAACTCAATATTATTTATAAAAAAGAATAAGTATTATATCCCAACGTGCATTGTAAAATGATTAACTTAAATAGATATTTCAATTATTTTCTATTACGGTTCTAAGAAAATAATCGTAGAACATGCGATCGTTTCGTTTACATTCTCTTTTTATGATTTTTAATTTGATCTATTATATTTATTTCCTTCTTACAATATGATAGATGATATTTCTTATATTTCCCTCCCAATAAAGATTTAGTTTCGTTTGTTATGAAACGTAAGACTACATTTCCTGGCTTGTTGAACAGACAACATTAATCGTAAGCAGGTTGTCTCTCATTCTACGAGACGATCCATCGTTGGTGGTAGCCGTCAATTGATCCGAAAATAGTGCCACGTTTCAAAATAATCCACCGTGTTAAGTGCATTATGACGTAAATCGGTAGGCCAATGGTCTCCTATTATTAGCCAATTTATCGTTCTCTCGATGTTTTTTAATCTAATGTTCTACTGTTCTCTGATATACGTTTCATTGATTTTTTGTTTTCTTTTTTGTATTTCTTTTATTATCAATGTTCTTACGTATCATTCGTGTGGATTAAACGAATATCAAGAAATAGAAATGAAATTAATTAAAATATCTAATTTCTTTTGTTATAATTAATATTGAAATTTAATCTAATTAATATTGCGAACTTTTAATTTCTTTGTATCTAAGTTTTGTTGTTAGTTTACGTTATAGGAAAAATTTTGATTCTTAATTTTTATTTTGAATATTTAATTAATATATATATATATATATATTTTTGTTTATTTCAGATTCAACAAAAAAGCTACAAGATGTGCTTACGGAATTTTGTGGCAACACCACAACGCCAACCGGTGTACCAAAATATCATCCTGATGGGGTAAGTTTATACGCATAATTAAAATAACAATTTGTATATATAAAGAATGACTCATTGATAAAAGAAAAGATAGAAGTTAAATTCTTTAATACAATAGCTTACAGTATAATAGATAATATTTCTTTTCCGATAAGGATGAATTTGCCGTCATATTAACGATCGTAAAATCAGCGTGAAAATTGAACGAGCGAGCTTGTTATAACGCTCAAATGATCCTACATTATATCGAATTTACAAACCTTTGTAATAACCATCCTTTGTTCTAAGCATAATATCTCTTTTAAAAAATAAAATAAAAGAAAAAGAAAAAAGGAACGATATAACGTAAAAACTTTAAATAAAAATTCTATAATAATTAAGATTTGTGACAATAAAAATGATATATTATAATAATCACATTTTACGATACATATATACACGGTAGGATCGAGAATCTCGATTCGAATTAAAAATAGGCTTTCGTGAAATTTATGGAATAGTTCAAAGGTTAAAGCAGTCTTCTGAAAATCGAAAGATTCAGGTTTTTTTATTTTTACTAATCCCACAATTATATAAACGATTATAATAATATTATAAATGTAATATAGTATAAAATAATATTTTCTACAAATAAGGTTGACTAATAAATAAGAATGAACTTATTGGCTTAACCAAATATTATATAACAAGTATATAAAATTTATATACAAAAATTATATATTATATTTATAAATAATATCAAATGAAATATAAAGTTTTTCGATTTTTAACAATTCGCGTTTAGCATCATCGGCAACAGCGAGTCATTAGAAATCAATTAAATGACAACTTGTCCATTTCCGTTCGCTTAAATTGTGGATTGGCGATAAGGGGTGAGATAGGGTGAAAATAGGGGAATGTAGGGGTAGAGGTAGAGATGAAACAAGCAAACGATTGGAAAAGTTCATTAGAGTAGAAACGATGTCGCAATGAAGCACGATCGATTTTATATATAGCAGCTATTATAAAGAATATATATTTGTGTGTGTGTCTGTATATATATATATATAGTTATATATAAACGTTATGAATGACGATTGTAAAAACGTTAGAATGGAATTTAACAGAAATGAAAAGCTTATGTTAGACTATCGCTAAAGTAGAAAAGTTAATTTAAAAATATGTTGGGTTTTATCTTTTCATTTTATTTTTATTTTTTTTTTATTCTTTCTTTTTTACTTTATCCGACTATCCGTTATTCTTCTATTTTCTTTCGCTCTCTCTCTCTCTCTCTTTCTCTCTTTCAAATTCTCGTTATATTCGGAAAAATAAATATAGCTCAAATTATGAAAACGCAAACTACTCGCTTTCTCTCAATTATCATATCGCAGTTTTGCGACACACATGGGTGCGACCACCGTATCTAATTAATTCTTCTTTTCCCCCCCCCCCGCCGCCGTCACGAAATTTGTTCTATTTTCTTTCTCATTCTTTTATTTTCGTTACGTTGTTATATTTCTCTGCTTGACAGTTTTCTGCTTTTAATTGTAAAATTATTATAAATCCGATATTGTGAATAAATCATTAATATAATTTTAGTTTGAATAGTATATTTTCAGTTTAACTTGAAATGACTTTTATTGTATATAAATTCGAATTGAGTCATAATTTTGTTTTTTATATATGTATATTATCAAAATGCAGTGGAATTATACTTGACGGTTTTTTGTTCAATATGAATTTATTACATGTCAGATAATCATCGATAAATTTATATTATTATATTTT